>NW_015160848.1:22807-139723 GCF_001447785.1 Gekko japonicus | reverse complement strand
TGTGGCTTTTGGGATCCAAATTGGAAGTGTCCGAAACAAATACAAAAATTTGGGGAAAATAAACGTTTTTAGTGTTCTGATTCTTTCTAACCATGTTAAAGCTAATGAATTCCATTTATTGCATAGATTTGAAGTTTCTTGCAATAACTCCTGATAGTTTACTTTATATAGATCCTTCAATTGAAGCGGAATTTTAATACCCAAATAACTCCAGGGTTTTGTCAACCATTGATATGGAAAATGAGTTCTTATATAGTGTTCACTTTCCCTAGACAGATTAATAGGATATAGGACCGTTTTAGATTGGTTAACACTAAGACCTGCTAACAAGCTAAAAGTTGATAGTATATTTTCTAGTTGTAAAATTGAAGTTTGCGGTTCAGAAATATACAAAACTAAATCATCAGCAAATAGACTAATTTTATATTCTATTTGGTTTATAAATATACCATGTATTTGAACCGTCTTTCTTACCTTGTTAGCCAATGACTCAATAACCAAAGCAAAAAGCAGGGGTGACAATGGGCACCCCTGCCTAGTACCTCTTGTAAGCTGAAAGTCCTGTGAACAGAGCCCATTCAAAGCTATTTGTGCCTTAGGTGAGGCATATAAAGTATCTATTATTTTCTTAAATTTTGGTCAAAAGTCCATTTCTACTATCACCTGTTTTAAAAAGAGCAGTTCCACTCAGTCAAAGGCCTTTTCGATATCGAGGGCCAATAAACAATTGTCTGTTAAATGTGATTTGCCATAATGTATTATATTAATAGTTTTCCTAATGTTATCACTGATATCCCTTTTAGGTATGAAACCAGTTTGATTTAAATGAATATATTGATCTATTATTTGATTGAGTCTTGAGGTAATAACAGTAGTGAAAATTTTGTAATCACTATTCAAGAGTGAAATTGGCCTATATGATTTAGTACTTTGAGGATCTCTCGCTTTCTTATGCAAAAGTATAATCTTTGCCTCATCCCATGTAGATGGTTTAATTCCTTGTTCTAATACTAGGTTACAAAGTTTAGTTAATGGTGTAACTAAGAGATGCTTATATTTCTTATAAAATTCGGCAGGAAGGCCGTCTCTACCAGGACATTTATTTATTTTTAAATGTGAAATTGCGGCCAATACCTCCTTTTCAGAGATTGGCTCTTCCATAAAATCTTTATGGGTTTGAGTAAGTTGCTTAACCAAGTGATTTTTCCTAAGGTAATCCAGTATATCTGAACCTACAGGTTCATCTGATTTGTATAAGTTCTTATAGTAGTCTAAAAATGTCTCCATAATTCCCATTGGAGTAAATTCTATATTTCCATCTATTTTTTTAATAGAAGTAATAGTTTTTTTTTGCTTGCTGTTCTTTTATTTTCCATGCCAGAAGTTTTAGTGATCTAGGATGTCTATACCAATACTTTTGTTTAAGGTACATTATATTTTTCTGAATTTGCGTCGTTTCAAATGCCTCAAGTTTTTTACTGGAGTTTTGATTGGTATCAGTTTGTCTTGCAAATGTAGCCACACATTTTTAAACAATATCCTGTTGGGAACATCATCTGACTGTCACCTGTGGACTATGGGTCAATCTGAAATTCCTGCTTGTGCACTTTATTTGAAAACTGTACCAGCACTTGAGGATAGTGATTTATGGATTTTAGGATAATCGATCTGATTTTGGTTGATTAGTTATGATGAATTTTATGATGGAATTTAGTTGTATTTTATGTACTGTGTAAGCCACTCTGAGCTGCTTTGGTAGGAAGGGCAGGGTATAAATTGAATAAAATAAATAAATAAATACATTTGTAATAATATTTTACAGTTGTAATCAAAATATTTAGTTTGTTATTTTCTGATAACTATCTAGCTGCCTTAAATAATTTCAAATCTCCAGGGCCGGATGGCTTGCATCCCAGGGTGCTAAAAGAAATTGCAGATATTATTTCAGAGCCTCTGGCTCTAATCTTTGTGATTTCCTGGAATGCTGGTGCTGTGCCGGAAGACTGGAGAAGAGCGAATGCTGTCCCGATCTTCAAGAAGGGAAAAAAGACGAACCTGAGAAATTACAAGCCTGTCAGTTTGACGTCAATACCTGGAAAAATTCTAGAGCAGATTATTAAATGGTCTGTCTGTGAGCACCTTGAAAGGAATAAGTTAATTGGTAGTAGCCAGCATGGGTTTTTCAAGAATAAATCATGCCAGACCAACCTTATCTCCTTTATTGACAGAGTTACTAAAATGCTTGACTCTGACAATGCTGTGGACATAGTGTATCTAGATTTCTCATGATATCCTTGAGGATAAGCTGGTTAAGTGTGGGCTGGATGGTGCAACCGTTGGATGGATTCATGGTTGGTTGAAACATCATGCCCAACGAGTTCTTGTAAATGGTTCTGCGTCTACGTGGAGGGAAGTCTCGAGTGGAGTGCCGCAGGGCTCAGTCCTCATCCCAGTGTTGTTCAATGTTTTTATAAATGACCTGGAGGAAGACATAGAGGGGATGCTTATCAAATTTGCAGATGACACGAAGCTGGGTGGGATTGTTAATCCTGAAGAAGACAGAGTCAGGATACAAAATGATCTAGATAGGCTGGAACCCTGGGCTGAGACAAATAAAATGAATTTCAATAGAGAGAAGTGCAAAGTCCTACACTTAGGTACAAAAAAAATCAAAGGCACAGATATAGAATGGGAGGGACTTGGCTTGACAGCAGCACATGTGAAAGGGATCTGGGTGTTCTGGTTGATCACAAGCTAAACATGGGCCTGTAGTATGATGGGACTGTGAAGAAAGCTAATGCAATCTTAGGATGCATTAACAGAAGCATTGTGTCCAGATCACAGGAGGTGGTAGTTCCGCTCTATTCTGCTATGGTCAGGCCTCACCTGGAGTACTGTGTCTAGTTTTGGGCACCACACTATGAGGAAAGGTTAAAGTGCTTAGGGCTCTTTAGCTTGGAGAAACAACGACTGAGGGGTGACATGATTAAAGTTTATAAGATTATGCATGATATAGAACAGGTAGAGAAAGAGGTATTTTTCTCCCTTTCTCACAATACAAGAACTCGTGGGCACTCAATGAAATTGCTGAGCAGTCAGGTTAGAACGGATGAAAGGAACTACTTCTTCACCCAAAGAGTGATTAACACTTGGAATTCACTGCCACAGGAAGTGGTGATGGCTACAAGCATGGACAGCTTCAAAAGGGAATTAGATAAGCATATGGTCCATCAGTGGCTATTAGCCACAAGGTATAGATAGGGACTCTGGGGCAAGTGATGCTCTGTCTTCTTGGTGCTTGGGGGGGTCAACAGTGGGAAGGCTTCTAATGTCCTGTCCCCCCTGGTGGATCTCCTGATAGCACTGGTATTTTTGGCCACTGTGTGACAGAGAGTTGGACTGGATGGGCCTTTGGCCTGATCCAACATTGCTATCTCTTATG
Organism: Gekko japonicus; assembly: GCF_001447785.1. Lineage (NCBI taxonomy): Eukaryota > Metazoa > Chordata > Lepidosauria > Squamata > Gekkonidae > Gekko > Gekko japonicus. The sequence goes on along the minus strand of NW_015160848.1, from coordinate 136,281 downwards.
TTCTTATGTTGTCAAGCTCGAGCGTGTCCAGAAGAGGGCAACTAGGATGGTGACAGGGTTAGAATCCAAGTCGTATGAGGAAAGGCTGAAAGAGTTGGGTCTGTTTAGCCTGGGAAAGAGAAGGCTTCGAGGGGACATGATTGCAGTCTTCAAATATATGAAGGGCTGTCTTGTTGAAGATGGAACAGATCTAGAGGGAGTGGTGGCGCAGGCAGTAAGGGAAGCCTGCTTTAACAACTGGATGAACAGCTTCGGCTGTTCGAACCCCACCGCGGTCAGGGTGAGCTCCTGGCCCTACGTCCCAGCTCCCGTCCACCCATCGGTTCGGACGCCCGTTAAAGGGCAAGTAGATAAAATGGGTACCTTCTATTAGAGCAGGGGGGCACCCGCCCCTGGTGTAGCAGCGATGGTGGAAAAGTGGAGAATGGAGAGCGATGAACGTCCGCGGCGGCAGAGGAAAAAATGGCAGCTGGTCGAGGCGAGGAGGCGATCAAAGAGTGAAACACCGAAGACCGATGCCGCCGGACTGTCCCCTCGCAAGAAAGAAGATCTGCTACAAACAGGTTAAGAGTGCCTGGTAGGCTTCTCACCTCCCCTACATATGTAGCCCTAGATTAGATTGGTTAAATCGGAATTGTAAGCCGCTCAGAGCCCCTAGGGGGTGAGCAGGATAGAAGTTGAAGGAATAATAATAATAATTAATAATAATAATAATAATAATAATAACAATAACATTCTCTCTTGCTCCAGATTTCAAGACTAGACCTAATGGGTAGAAATTACAAGGGAGTTGTTACCCTCTAAATATCAGGAGAAACTTCATAACTGTAAGAGTGGTTGAGCAGCGGAACAGACTGCCTCGGGAGGTGGTGGATGCTCCTTCACTGGATGTTTTCATGTGGAGGCTGGATTACCATCTTTTGGGTATATTGTAGGGCTATATTTTGGCTATGCTCCTGCAGAGTGCGGGGGTTGGACTAGATGACCTGCAGGGGCCCTTCGAACTCTAACATTCTATGATTCTATGATTCTATATCTTTCACTTGTACCAACTATTTGTTGTTATCTCACGGTTTAATGATTTATCTTGATGTATAACTTTGAAAGCGATTCGAAAGCTTCGGCGAGTAGATAAAATGGGAACCACTCCTTAGAGAGAGTGGGCATGCCAATCTCCCTTGTGGGAGGGCGTTAGCTGACGGTCGGACGTCCTGGTCAAGGCTTGTAAGGTGAAAACAGCTTCACGGCTACGAAAAGATCTCCTGCAATGGATGTTCCGGCCAGGCACTGGCAGTGTGGCAATTGACATACGGGTCCTGAAGCCTGGCCAGCAAGCAGCCTTGCGGGAAAATGACGGAGCCAGCCAGAAGATGTCTACACTGGGCAGTGATGGCGCGTGCAATTAAAAATGAATATATGTTGTCTTCCCTATCCCCTACAAACATTGTTAGTCCCTTGTCTATATTGAGTAACTGTACATCGCTTTGAGCCCATTGGGGAAAGCGATTAATAAATGGAAAGTATTATTATTTTAAAAAATTGTAAACTTTATACTTTTTCTTAAATTTAATAACAATAAAAAACAATAGCCTTTATTTTTTATAAACCAAGCAAGTATATTGATAACAATTATAATAAACAATTTCAACTGCAGCAACAACTACAAAGCCATATCCTGGTGCAGATACCCCCAAAACATATTAAAGTTAATAACATCTTTAAGAATACTTGAGAGTAAATGCATCTAACAGCAAAGAGGTATCCGTCAATTTCCCTTCAAAGACCATATAGTTTAAGTGCCGCCACCGTATTTCCACAAAACCTGAATGGTCCTTCCCAGAGTTTATACAACTGTTAATACAACAAACTATCTTCTCCATAGTCGAAATAGTCATAGTTTATCACACCACAAGTCAGTTGTTGGTGGATGTTTAGCCTTCCATCAAGAGGCTATAGCCATTCTTGCTGCCGCTGACAAGAATTCTGTAAGCCTCAATGTAGACTATAGCATATCAGGCCCTAACCCTATATTAAGTAACAATACCTCTGGATGATGCAGTAATCTGTGACCTGTAATCACCAAACTAAAATCCCCAACTTGATGCCAAAAAGCTTGAATGTAAGTGCATGACCACCAACAATGAATATACTTAGCATGAGTGCCACATAGTTTCCAACAACGTATTTCATTTGATTGATGAATACATGCAAGCCTGGCTGGAGTCAGATACTTCTGGGTTACAAGTTTAAAGTATAGGATGTGTATATTGATCACTTTACTTTTTATTGTGGTTGCAACCTCATAGGACAGCACTGGCAAAAAAAAATGGCAAAAAACCCCATAAACAGCATGATAAAAAGTAGAGACATCACCCTGCCAACAAAAGTCCGCATGGTCAAAGCAGTGGTATTCCCAGTAGTCATGTATGGCTGCGAGAGTTGGACTATAAGGAAGGCCAAGCGCCGAAGAATAGACTCTTTTGAACTATGGTGCTGGGGAAGACTCTTGAGAGTCCCTTGGACTGCAAGAAGATCAAATCAGTCAATCCTAAAAGAAATCAACCCTGACTGTTCCCTGGAAGGCCAGATAATGAAACTGAAGCTCAAATACTTCGGCCACCAAATGAGAAGGGAGCACTCACTGGAGAAGACCCTGATGCTGGGAAAGATTGAAGGTCAAAGAAGACGGGGATGGCAAAGGATGAGATGGTTAGAAACGGTCATAGATGCAACGAACATGAAATTGAGCCAACTTCAGAAGACGGCAGAAGACAGGAAGGCCTCGCGTGATCTGGTCCATGGGGTCGTGAAGAGTCAGACTCGACTGTGCGAATGAACAACAACAGCATGTTTATAAAAGTAAAATGTAGCTATTCATGAACTACTGCGAATGGTGCCAAAACTCCTGAAAGTTCATGGTGAAAGAGCTACCCTGGACATTTCTTAATGAGTCACAAACCAGCTTAAATTTGAGATGGACTTTAGATCATGAGCCAGTTCATGCCCACCCCTACTGATGCAATTGGCGTAGTCTGGGTCGCCAAGATCAGGGCACCAATTTGCTTTGGGCGACCATGAATTTAAGCATTTCCAGACAGGGTGAAATTATGAGTTGGGTGAATGTTGTGTCAGTGTAGGGGCATTTGTTCATCGGCACATACATTTTTGTTTTGGGCAAGCCCTTTTGGTTCCTGTCCAACCTCTTTGATATAAAGTTGTGTCATAATTTCATTTTGGCCATTCTAAACACCATAAAAAAGAATATGAATTTCTGAAAACTTATAATGTTCATCATTCACATCCCCCCCCCCCCCACATAAGAGCATAGAGCATTGGGACTCAATTAGAACTGTCTTGGTTATAGTCGAAATATAGAATATCTTTTAACATAAAATGTCATCATTCGAATTCAGATATAGACACTATGTTGCTTATGGAATTCTGAGTATTCCGTTTTCTCCCTCGAATATGGGCTCAGAATTATTTATCATGCTTCTGGAGTTTTGCTGTTGTTGATATTATTCCTGTTGGAGGAGGAGGCATTCAAATTGCAGGGAGTTTTCTTCTGGCGAGGGAACTTTCTTCAGCCCCTGGTAGGTTATCAATCATAATTTATTATTATTATTACTATTAGTAGAAGAGATTGGATTTATACCCCAACCTTCACTACCTGAAGGAGTCTCAGAGTGGCTTACAATCTCCTTCCCCTTCCCCACAACAGACACCTTGTGAGGTAGGTGGGGCTGAGAGAACTCTTTCGAGAACTGCTCATGAGAGAACAGCTCTGAAAGGACTTGTAAGTGACCCAAGGTCACAACAGCAGCTGCAGTTGGAGGAGTGGGGGATCAAGCTCGTTTCTCCCAGATTAGAGCCCGTGCTTCTGACCACTATACCAAACTGGATTTCCAGGACAGTGAGTCTCAAGGAAGGTTGGAAAATTGTACATGGTCCTTTCTTCATTTTATCCGTACCACAAACCTGTGAGGTCAGTTTTGGCCCCAAACCACCAAGTGACCCTCACAGATGAGTACGAATCTGAACCCATGGTTGATACCAAGTCCACTACACTCCTCCGGTTCATGAGTCTTCCTTTTCCCTTTGCCGATTATAAATTAATTAAACCTCATCACAAAAAAAGAAGGAATCTCATAAACACCTCAGAATTCCCCCCCCTCCTATTTTACTCTGTGATTTAATTAATGTGCATATGTCCTTGATGACATAAGTACCTGTAAAGAATGAAAATAATTTGTGAAGTAAATGGGTACGGCCCAATTCCTTGAGTGATTTAAGCGACAAAACAATCAGCGTGGAAGTGTAACACAACAACAACAGCTGAGAACAGAACAACAGCTGAGCAAAATGGGGGAACTTCCTTTATCTCTAATTACACACCCGGAATTCCGAATTCATAAGTGCTGTCACGTTGAACTAGAGTACTGAAATTTGTGCATTCCAGGCAAGGCAGGATGATTGACTTCCTCCGTAGTCAGCCGGGAGTTGCCAGAGGTTCATTTCTGATCTGATTCAAATGATACTGGATAGAACGTCTGACCAAGACCTATAATATTGGATGATAAGGAAAGACTTCAGGGTAAAATATGTAGTTAATATTTTTTTTATTTTTTTTACAAAGTGCCATGGGAACTTTGAAAATTTAACTCAGGAAACACTCAGAGCTGAGTCATGCATTTAGTGCTCCCCGGAGATGGTATAAAAGCTCTTGATAGCTGCCACCATCTCCACATCTCCAAACAAGCTCCTCTTGCTTCTCTTCTGTTCTCCTCCTGCTCCTGGTAAGTCCCTCGTAACGTCTTCTCCTCGTATAAGATATATATGGTAAGAAAGCAAGACAGAAAGCCAGGAAGCAAGTTTAGGAAGTGCCTCCTTCGGAAAGAAAAATCATTGGAATATCATGGGGAATGAGGAAAGAAAGAGTTTGATGTGATTAGTGGTAGTTCTCATCTCCGAATGTAGACATCTAAAGGAGAGAAGGGGCCAGAAGTCACCTAGAGAGAAACTGAGGAATAGGGAGAAAAGAAAGAAAGGCAGGTGGCTCTCTGTGGACTGTACAGGTATTTAAAGTAAAGGTAAAGGTTTCCCTTGCTTGAAAGCTAGTCAAATCTGATTCTAGGAGGTGGTGCTCATCTCTGTTTCCAAGCCGAAGAGGCAGCGCTGTCCAAAGACACATCCATGGTCATGTGGCCAGCATGGCTAAATGCCGAGGTGCATGGAATGCCGTTACCTTTCCCCCAAAGCAATACTTATTTATCTACTTGCAATTTCTTGCTTTCAGACTGCTAGGTTGGCAGGAGCTGGGGCCAGAGACAGGAGCTCACTCTGTCACATGGCACTCAGGTCTCGAACTGCCGAGCTACAGATCTTTCAGTCTGCAGCTTCAGTGTCTTGACCTCTGAGCCACTGCGGCTCCTGCTTTAAGTAGAAATACTCTAATAATTTGGTACGCAACTTCTTCAAAACCTGCTGCCAACTCTGGGTTCAGAAATTCCTGGAAATTTGGGGATTTTCACTGTATGTGTGTGTGTGTAAAGCGCTATCAAGTCACAGGCAACTTAAGGCCACCCCAGTGAGAAGCTTTCAAGGCAAGTGAGAAGCAGAGGTGGTTTGTCATTGCATTCTCTGCAGTGTTCCTTGGAGGTCTCCCATCCAACTACCAATCAGGGATGACCCTGCTTAGCTTCCAAGGTCTAACGAGATGGGGCTGTACCGTACTACCTTCCTCTATGTTTAAGAACCAAGTTTGAGTCCAGTGGCACCTTTAAGGCTAACAAAGTTTTATCCAAGGTAGAAAACTTGAATAAAACTTTGCTCGCCTTAAAGGTGCCACTGGACTCAAACTTTGTTCTGTTGCTTCAGACCAACACCTGAATCCCTCTATGTGTGTTAGTCTAATTATATATATATATTAAAAAGATACATTAGATATGTTAGATCATGAAGTAAATAAAGGACAGGAAAAGTGTGGTAACAACATATTTACTATTTCAATTCAATTTACTCCCTGGGAGCAATGCTCCCTCTAAGCTGTGGAGTCTGGCGAGCAAAAATTCTACTTGGTGAGCGACCAGTAGGGGTGTGCAAGAAATAATAATATTTGGGGTCCAATTCTATGGGCCCCCATATAGGTTGCCTCCATCCCCTCCATTGTTCACTATGGTGGGGAGAAAAGTTACTTTTTTCTCACCGTAGAAAACAATGGAGGGGATGGGGGCAACCTGTTTGGGGGCCCGTGGAATTCGACCCCCTGGTTCAATGTTCTTGAAACTTGGTGGGTATCTTGGGGAGCTACCCTGCGGGTTTGGAGCCTCTCACTCAAACCCCCTCCACTCCAGCCCCCAGAATATTCCCTATGTTTTCGTCATTGACTTCAATGGCCCATAGGATATAATGGGGCCGAATTGCTTCCGAAATTCGGCGGCAATTTGGCAGCAAGCTGATTCAGATCAGAGAATCTGAATCGGCCCACAGCAGCCCGAAAGGGGCCAAAATGGGCCATTTACGGGGGTGCATTCAGTTCAGACAAACCAAATGCACATCTCTAGCTACCGGCATTAAAGTTGTGAGCAATAGATTTGGCTGCTGCATAAATTAGTTTGCTCCGGAGCCCTCCTTCCTGAGCCAAGACAAAAATGCGTGAGCTGGAGGCTAAAAAAACTGTGAGCTTGCTCACACTAACTCAGCTTTGGGGGAACACTGCCTGGGAGAATGCTTAGACTTGCACCTTGGATCAGTTTGTTCTCCAGCCTCTCACACTGACATTTCCCATCTTTTCGTCATGTCATTACAGACTCGCCTTTCCAAGATGTCTTGCTGCTGTCCTCCCTCCTGTGCCATCCCATCCTGCCCCCAGCCTTGCTGCCCCCAGCCTTGCTGCTCCCCATGTAGCTACCCTGTCGGCGGTCTGGGCTCCCTGAATTGCTGCAACAATTCATGCTGCTCCTCTTCATGCTGCGGTAACTCAACATCGGCGCGTTGCCTTGGCATCACCAGTGGGGCCAACGTCGCCTGCGTCAGCCAGATCCCACCATCGGAACTTACCATACAGCCAGCTCCTTTCGTCATTACAGTCCCAGGGCCAGTTATGGCTGCCACCTGTGAACCCGTCCGTGTGGGAGGCTACACGGCCTGTGGCGGCTGCCCTCCTTGTGGCCGCATCTGTTAAGCTGGAAGGGGAGCCTCACAGGAACGGGAATGGAACAACTACCTGGAAAAGTACGGAACGGCTCAACAGTTGACAACTTCGTGGACTTGGGGGTCAGAATGAATGATGCTTCCCAGTTCAAGTCAGGTTTGGCTGGTGTTCACCAACAACATCTCAGTTGCCCGTGACCACCAACGTCTGATAGTTAATCTGTATTCTCTCTTCTCTCACCTCTAACCTTTATGCTTCATTTCGTTTTCCTTAACTTATGTTGATTGGGAGACTGGAAGGGTATGAACATCTTCCTTCTTTGGGCCTCTGAACATTTAAGTGGCTCACTAAGGTCTTCCTCCCTAAACAGTAACCTGTGTTTATCTCTGTATTCATTTGCTTTGAAACCTTTAAACCCTACTAAATGGGCAGTCGGGCGAAAAAGCCCCTGTCATTGAGTAAAGAATGTACGTTCGTCATCCATGAAACTGCTTCGCTGCAAATGATGTTACCCACTCTCCTTTTCCTTCAATAAATCTTCTGCCTGCATCAAAATTTCTCATGTGGATTCAGTTGCTTCTTTTTATTTTTAAGAACTTGAAAAAGGGGGGAGGGCTCATTGCTCAGTGGTAGAGCACACACAGAGAGAATTCAGTATTAGGTTCCTCAATCCCAAGCAGCAGCTCTTGAGATGACACATGATGTCATGATGAGCAAATGCTATTTAGGGTAGTCCACACAGAGTTTCATGACCCGGCATAAGGCAACTTTGCATGTCCATATGGATTGCTGGACAGGAGCAGAAATCCATCTGGTTCTGCAGCCGACCCTTTTTGGGAGGACCCAAAGAGATCACGAGGGTACCAGCTTTTAGGGGGACCCAAAGAGCTCGTGAAGGTTCCCGTCCTTCTGCATTTGGACATTTGCATCTTACTGCTCCTGAATGTGAATGTAGTTTTTTAAATGATCAATGGCGTAGCCATTAATCATTTTTAAGTCACCTAATCTGTTGCCCATCTCATGTATTTATGGATTTAAAAAACTTTTTTAAAAATCCTGCAAATATACAATTATCAGCAAGCTGGTAAAACTCATAAAAACAAGAACACTGGGAGTGGAGAGGTATTTGTGAATTTTCTGCATTGTGCAGGGGGGTGGACTAGATGGCCCTGGAGTTCCTTTCCAATTCTATGATTCTAAAGTCTATATATAATCAAAACTGAAATCTAGGATGTAATGGAACATCAACCAAATGAACACTGGGGGGGGTATCTACCACCCCTGCAAATATCAGTTTGTGAAAACCATATATTTTTTTGGGACAAAAACACCCTTTTTTTGACTGGTGCTTAGAACACTAGAAGTTGCATGCTAGACAAATGTCCATCAGAGGGAAGTTGTGACAGTGAAGTGTCGCAATAGAGAAGTCACAGATTTGATAAGAACATAAAAAGACACCTGCTGGGTCAGACCAGTGATCCATCTAGTCCACCATCCTCTCTCACACGGTGGCCATCTGGAGAGACAACCACAGGGCATCGAGGCGGAGACCCTCCCCTGTTGTTGCCTCCTGGATCTGGGATTCAGAGGTTTAGTGCTTCTGAACATGGAGATTCCCCTCAGTCACTGTGTCTAGTAGCCACTGATAGACTTATCCTCCATGAATCTAACTAATCCCCTTTGAAACCTGTTGATTCCTGTGGCCCTCACTACATCCTCTGACAACAAATTCCACATTTTAATCACTCTTGATGTAAGGAAGTATTACATTTTGTCTACCCTGAACCTACTGTCCGTCAGCTTCATTGGATGCCCTTGAGTTCCAGTCTTTTGGGAGAGGAAGAAAAAGCTCTGTTTGTCAAGTCTCTCCACTTCCTGCATACTTTTATAAACCTCCATCTTGTCCCTCCCTTAGTCGTCTCTTTTCTAAATTGAAAAGTCCCAGACGCTTCAGCCTTTCCTTATAGTGAAGGTACTCCATGCCTAAATCATCTTGCTTGTCCTTTTCTGCACTTTTCCCATCACAATAATGTCCTTTTTGCGCTACAGTGACCAGAACTGTGCACAGTATTGCAAATGAGGCTGCACAATAGATCTACACAGGGGTATCATAATATTGGTCTTTTTATGTTCAGTTCCTATCCTAATAAGCCCTAACATATTATTTGCCTTTTTCACTGCTGCAGCACACTGGCTTGACACTTTCAGTGTGCTATCCAATACAATCCCAAGATCTTTTCAACTCTCAGCTTCAGCAGGCTCAGATCCCATTAGCCTAGATTTGAAGATGGGATTTTTTTTGTCCCAATGTGCATCGCCTTACACCAGGGGTGTCAAACATGTAGCCCTTGGGCCAGATAATGCCCCAGAGCCTTCTATAAGCCCCCAGTGGAAACGGCTGTCTCCTGCTTCTTCTTCCAGTTCTGCTGCTTCCCCTCCATTGACTGAGGCTCCTCCCTGAAGGGAGGGGGGAAATGAGGAACAGCTTGCTTTGCTTGGCTGCCTCAATCACAGGGGAGAAATACAAAGCACCTTTAAGACTGACAAAGTTTTTTCCAAGGTACGAGCTTTTGTGTGCCTTGCTACAGGCTGTGTGTTTTGTTGGGCTCATTATTGTGTGGCTCTCCTGGGTGCAACTGGATTCCCTCCCCTTTTTCACTGTATTCATGCCCTCATGATCCAGTCTTTCTCAGTAGGAAAGCAATGTGAACTATTTAGATGAGGAATAACAACAAGCCAGTGAGGTGGATTAGGCTGAGAGTGTGTGTCCAGACCAAGTTCACCCAGCACATTTCCTTTAGGGATTTTGAACTTCCCAGATAGTAGGCTGATACTGTCCACTAAGGAAGACTATAGTTTTGTAGAAAAACACATATTCCTCAGTATATGTCATGATGCCTTCTCATCTTCTTGACCAGCACACAAATCAATTTATGTACAAAATCTCACAATGCCCAGCCATTTCATGTTTTCCCCTGGGTCCTAGGCTCAGAACACTGAGCATGAGTTTTCTGTAATGAAGGTCAATAAATCAAAAGTAGGTTTGCAGCTTACAGATACACACTTGAACAGCATAATCAAGATTGCTACAGCACAGACATTTTGATGCAATAATTCAGAGCAAGAGGGGTCAGTTATCAGACACTATTAAAGAAACAAAATATTTCAAGAGTTCTAATGTTTTAAGCATGTTTTTAAGTTAAAAAAAATCTTTGTGTTTCTGTCCTTTATAGTTTTTATCTCCGCTACCTGGCATTTCATTTTATGTTACACATGGCCTGGTCCAACAAAGTCTCATTTATGTCAGATCCGACCCTCATAACAAATGAGTTTGACAGCCCTGCCTTACATTGTGGGCAACAATGAATTTCATTTTCGACATTGTTGCCCACTCACCCAGTTTGTGGAGATCCTCTTTGAGCTCTTCACAGTCATTCTTGGTTTTCTCCACCACAAATAATTCTGTGCCATCTGCAGACTGGGCCACTACATACTCACCCCTTGTTCTAGATCATTTATTAATAAATTCAATAGTGTCTGGATGTCTTCCATTAACACAGGTATGTTCCTCTAGCACAAACAACTTCCCTCCATCTGAAGGAGACTTGCTTCAGTAGGTTACCCTTCCTATTCTATTCTCCATTTTGAAAGTAAGAAATCTCAACACTTCATTTTTGCACCATTTTTAAATTTCAGTTAATCCAGTCTCATTGAACCCTGAAAGATATTTTCATTGACAGCAAAGAAACCATACTGTGTAATGCAGACCCAGGTGTGAGAAACAAGATGTGTCCTACTTAGAGAAAGCAATCTAATTTATCGGGCATGAGATAATATCACCTTGACTAACTCAGAGAGGTACATTGAGGAATTCAGACAATCAGAAGAAAGGAATGAGATAAAGAAGGCCGGTGTAATTTTATTTCCCCAGAGATGTGTGCAATTAGCTTCAAAATCTTATCTTTATCATGCCTGATACACCATCCATGATCAAGGAAAAGAGTATTAAGGTTCAGAGTAGGAATAAAATTTGGTCAGGCCACACCTGGAGTCTTGTGTGCAGTTCTGGAGGCCTCACTTCAAAAAGGTTGTGGACAGAATGGAGCAGGTGCAGAGGAGAGTGATAAGGATGATTGGGAGCCTGGAGACCAAGCCCTATGAGGAAAGAATGAAAAACTTGGGAATGTTTAGTCTAGAGAAAGAGGAGGTTGAGGGGGGACAGGATGGCTCCCTTTAAGTAGTTGAAGGGCTGTCACTTGGAGGAGGGCAGGGAGCAGTTCCTGTTGGCAGCAGAGGATAGGACTCGCAAGAATGGGGGGAAATAAACCTAAAAAAAACCCCTTACCATAATTTTTTTTGGGGGGGCGTTAATCAGATTAGAGAATCTGATTCAGTGACTGATGTAGCCGAGCCAGAATAAAAGCCAATATTAATCAGGTTTTATTCAGTTGCGGCTTCCTGAGTCATGCCGCAGTGTCAGCAGTCTGGCTTGAAGGAGGCTTTTAAAGACACTATGGTCTCTTTACATGCCTTCTGAGTTCACTCGCTGAGTTGCTCTGCCGCCATGGCAGTGGCACAGTTTGGTAAGTGAACTCCGAAGGAAAGGCAGGCACTTAAAGGGACTGAACCTGTTAAAGGGACTGCCCGCCTTCTCCAGGCTGCACATCTCCACAACAAGTGGACTCTGAAGGTATACCGATATTTTTTTGGGTTCAGTATACCCAAACCCAAAAATACCAATTTTTTTCTTGCACACCCCTAGTTGACACCCTGTTCTTATCTCTCCTCTCTCCCTATAATATAATTCTGTAAGACGCAAAGTCACGCAATGCGCACCTACAGTGTATGGACGGCTTGCCTGTCCGTCAACGGCATGCCCACGTCCCATTGGTCACGTCGTCTGAGTCCCACCTCAGACGCAGCTTCAAGCGACCTGCGCAGGATTTTCCCGGATGGAGGCGGCAGGCGGCTGCCACGGATGAGGCGGGCAACGTGTGGAGGGGTGGCTGGAGGTGACCGCCGGGATGCGACCGCTGGCCGCCTGGGTCAGGCCGGAGAGGATGCCAGCACAGTGCAGAGGGGTGGCTGGAGCCGACGGGCGGCTGCGTCGGTCAGAGTGGAGAGGGGGAGAAGGTGAGCGCCGTGCGGGGGACAGCCGAGAGCCGCGAGAGGCTCAAGACGATGGCCGCCAGCCTCAGACCGGCGGCCGCCTGGGTCAGGGCGGAGAGGGGGAGGAGGCGATGGGGGGGCTAGCTGCCCGTTGTATCTCCCTGCTCAACGGGCCTTGCTCCCTAGTAATGATATATTCACAATGCTGTTTTTGTTGTTCTCCAGGTACTGGGCTCTTTACTGCTGGACCTCCACTCCTGTGTGCTCCTGCAGGAAATGACCCCCGTGCTTCACTATTCTTTTCCTGGAGAATTGGTGAGATTCATATGTTTCTTGCTTTGTCCTTATATTGCTTGTTATATCCTATGCCATTTTTGCTTTATACTGCTTTAATACAGCCTCTCTGCCCTGTTGTTGGCTGTCATAAGAACATAAGAGACGCCAATGTTGGATCAGGCCAAAGACCCATCCAGTCCAACACTCTGTGTCACACAGTGGCCAGAAATACCAGTGCCATCAGGAGATCCACCAGTGGGGCCAGGACATTAGAAGCCCTCCCACTGTTGACCCCCCCCCAAGCACCAAGAAGACAGAGCATCACTTGCCCCAGAGCCCCTATCTATACCTTGTGACTGATAGCCACTGTCCAGAGGAACTGGTCGGCCATTGCATGAGGCAGGATGCTGGACTAGACAGACCACTGTATCCCATTTGTAATGTTTTGGCATAGCTCGGTAAAGAGCTGTAAGTTTGAAGACATGTTGTTGATGTTTTTCCCATGCCTCTCTTGGCATACTTCCAAGGGGCATTACACCCTTGGGAGCAAAATCTCCTGGTGATCCCTGGTCCGAAAGAGATCCAGCTCTCCGCAACCAGAGCCAGGGCCTGTTTGGCCCTGACACTGGTTTGGCAGAACTCCCTGCCTAGAGCATCCATGCCCTGTGGGACTTGGTACAATTCTGCAGGGCTCATAAGACAGAGATGTTCCACCAGGTCTTCAGTTGTGGGCAACTATGGGTTGCCATCGAGCCTGGCCTCCGTTACTCCCCCCTCCCCTCTAGGAGAAGGGTATAAGTTGGTTGTCAACACCATCTGAAAAAAAAAAACCCTTTAACTTATCTTGTTGTGGTTTTAGCTTTTTTAATTGTATTTTATCATTATTGGTTGATTAATAATATATATTTATTGAGCACTGTACGCTACCCTCAGCCCTTCTGGAGAGGTTGGTTTATAAATTTTGATGATGATGAAGAAGACAATGTATGCCAATTTCTTAATTAATTTTAAACCAAACCATCAACATAGTATTTGATGTCTTTGCTGGTGCCCTGAGGAGGAGGAGGAGGAGGAGATTGGATTTATACCCCGCCCTTCACTACTCAAAGGTGTCTCAGAGCAGTTTACAAACTCCTTTCCCTTCCCCTCCCCACAACAGACACCCTATGAGGTAGGTGGGGCTGAGTGAGCTCTTGGCAGAAACTGCTGTTTTACATCAACAGCTCTTATCAGAAGGTCATCCAGCCAGGTGCAAGTGGAGGAGTGGGGAATCAAACCAAATTGACTCTTTCATAGCCCTCTTTAAAATGTATGTATTGTTGCTTTGACAAATGTACGAGAGTCAGTTTGGTGTAGTGGTTAGGAGTGCAGATTCTAATCTGGGAGAACTGGGTTCAGTCCCCCACTCCTCCACATGCAGCTGCTGGTGTGACTTTGGGTCAGCCATGAGTTCTTTCAGAGCTGTTCACTAAAGGACAGTTCTAGAGAGAGCTCTCTCAGCCCCACCTACCTCAGAGGGTGTCTGTTGTGAGGAGGGGAAGAGAAAGGGATGGTAAGCTGCTCCGACGCTCCTTCGAGTGGTGAAGGGCAGGATATAAATCCTCTCTCCTCCTCTTCTTCTTCTTCTCCTCCTCCTCTTCTACTGAGAGTTGTACTCGTGTATGTGATTTTTCATGTAAATCACATTCAAAGATTCTACATACAGACTCCTTTCCCTTCCCCTCCCCACAACAGACATCCTATGAGGTAGATGGGGCTGAGAGAACTCTGACAGAAACTGCTCTTTTTCAAGAACAGCTCTTATCAGAACTACGGCTTGCCCAAGGCCATCCAGCCAGGTGCAAGTGGAGGAGTGGGGAATCAAACCCGGTTCTCCCAGATTCAAGTCCGCGCACTTAACCATTACACCAAACTGAGGACCACGCCATTTCTTGTCTATGTCTATACCTTTCTTATTGTTTTTTGATTGCTGTTTGTTCTGTTTCTTCTTTGGATTGACATTTGTTTTGATGTTGCGCTAGTAGAATTATGGAAAACCTTAAGTGCATTTTCTATCCTTCATGCAAAGATCCTGTAGATTAATGTGCCCACATGGATTGTGTATCATGTATTCAGTAATATATCTATGTGGTGTTGAGTCTTTTGGGGGATTTGGTGTTTCTGCACATATAGCATATGGTGATGAAGCATGTAGACAATGGTGACACGATAAACATTATATACTTGGACTTTCAAAAGGCTTTTGACAAGGTTCCTCACCAAAGACTCCTGAGTAAATTTAGCAGTCATGGAATAAGAGGACGGGTTCTCTTATGGATTAAAAAAATCTGGTTAAATGACAGGAAGCAAAAAGTAGGAATCAATGGCAGTTCTCACAATGGAGGGAAGGAAACTGTGGGGTCCCAGAAGGATTGTCATTGGGGCCAGTACTATTTAATTTATTTATAAATTATCTCGAACAGGGGTGTCAAACATGCGGCCTCGGGGCCGGATCAGGCCCCTGAGGGCTTCTATCAGGCCCACAGTAGAACTGTCTGTCTTCTGCTTCTTCTTCCAGTTCTGCTG
Source organism: Gekko japonicus (assembly GCF_001447785.1). NCBI lineage: Eukaryota > Metazoa > Chordata > Lepidosauria > Squamata > Gekkonidae > Gekko > Gekko japonicus. The sequence goes on along the minus strand of NW_015160848.1, from coordinate 121,178 downwards.
CTGCTGCTGCGTCATCGTAGGTTTGCAGCTTACAGATACACAACTGAACAGCATACTCAAGATTGCAACAGCACAGACATTGTGATGCAATAATTCAGAGCAAGAGGTGTCAGTTATCAGACACTGTTAAATGAACAAAATATTGCAAGAGTGTTTATGTTTTAAGTTTTTGTTTATGTTTTAAGTGTTTATGTTTTATGTTTTTATTTTAGGTTAACAAAAACCCCTTTGTGTTCATTGAGAGCAAGTTTGGGTTGAGAGCCAGTTTGGTGTAGTAGTTAAGTGCGCAGACTCTAATCTGGGAGGACTGGGTTTGATTCCCCACTCCTCCACTTGCACCGTATGGATGACCTTGGGCAAGCCATAGTTCTGTCACAGCTGTTCTTGAAAAACAGCAGTTTCTGTCAGAGCTCTCTCATCCCCATCTACCTCACAGGGTGTCTGTTGTGGGGAGGGGAAGGGAAAGGAGTTTGTAAGCCGCTCTGAGACTCCTTTGGGTAGTGAAGGGTGTGGTATAAATCCAATCTCCTCCTCCTCCTTTTCCTCCTCTTCTTCTTCTTCTTTGCATTGGGACAAAAAAAAAATCCCAACTTCAAGTACAGCTAATGGGGTCTGAACTAGCTGAGACTGAGAGGGGAAAAGATCTTGGGGTCATAGTGGATAACCCAATGAAAAGCCAATGTACTGCAGCAGTGAAAAAAGCAAACAATATGTTGGGGATTATTTGGAACAGGATTGAACATAAAACGAATGTTATTATAATGCCTCTGTATAGATCTATGAAGTGGCCTCATTTGGAGAGCATTGACAAAGATTTTTCCCCCCTCCCGCTCCCAAAATGCTAGAACCCGAGATCATCCAACAAAGCCGATAGACAGGAGATTTGAGATGGACAAAAAGAAATACTTCCTTAGATAGAGAGTGATTAAAATGTGGAATTCGCTGCACAGACAACTTTAAAAAGGGGATGAGACAGATTCACGGAGGATGCATCTAACAATGGCCACTAGCCATGGTGACTGAGGGGAATCTCCACATTCAGAGGCAGTCAAACACTGAATCCCAGTCAAACACTGGATTCTATGCACAGTCGTTGTTCCTCCAGAGAAACTGGTTGGCCAGTGTGTGAGAGACAGGATGCTGGACTAGATGGACCCCTGGTCTGATCCAACAGGGCTCTTCTCGTGTCCTTGTGTTCTTATTGCAGAATCTATTTGACGCTGTTCATGTAATTGATCTTGGTCAGCTAATGTTAGGAGAAGGTGTACACGAGGGAATGCTCGTTTCTGAAATTCTATCACGTTGAGGTGGAAAGTTTTATCCAGTCATAGCCAATTTACAGCAACCCCATGGGGATTTAAGGGCAAGAGATGAGGCGTTCTGATGAGATCTGGCTAGCCTGGGCCATCCAGGTCAGGAGATGCCTTCTGAACATACTATGGATTGTCCTGTCCAATACCAGCATCTAAAGCAGTTTGTCAGGAAAACTGACTTATTTGCTCTCACTCTCCCGAAAGAAGACACAAGACATCATGTTACAAGACAAATGAGGTATTATTGATAACCAGGCTGCATCCCAAAACTACAGCTCTTTAGTTTTCATTCAGGTTATTACTTAACAAGTCTAAATTTAATACACTGCCTTTTCAGGTTTGAAGCGGCTCAGGCTTGAGGTGGCTCACAAAGTAAAATATGATAAAAGTCATTTTTTATTTTATTTATTTATTCATTTTTTATTTCACTTATACCCCGCCCTCCCCGCAAGCGGGCTCAGGGCGGCTTACATAGGCACGACTGTGCAATATTTTTTTTAAAAAAAAAGCATTAAAAACCTAGCCATTAAAAAAAAAAAAATAGCCAGAGCATAAAAAGCAGCACAAAACATTTAGCAGCCAAAAAAAAACTATGATCCACATAAATACTGTCAAATGATGAATACGACTGTGTGTCATCTGATGAATGCCATAAGAGTGAGAGACTGTCTAATTCCGATGGAAAATGCAAAGCCTTTGGATTTCAGAAGCTGATATTGGAGGTCAAAGATTCCACTAATATTCACCGAATATCCCATATTTTGGGGGATCACTCAGGGGATCAAACTCCACTGTGAGACAAAATAACCATCTAGGGAGTTCTTCAAAAATACCAGTATTAGTAAGAACTGGTTTAGATATATTGAATCCACTTCCACAAAAATACATAATCCCAGAGTGCCAAGATATCCAGAATGCTTTGCAGAATCTAGAGGGACATTGAGATGGCAAATCCACCAAGTGTTGGTTCCTTGAAGGTTTGTTCCTTTTTGAGTGTTGATGCTTCTCAGCCATAGTACTTTCTTATGGGAAAAAAAATCTAAAAAGGCTTGTGAAGTTAGACTACAGAAGCTTTTTGCATGGGGAGAGTTTCAAAAACAAGAGACCCATGAGACCACTGACCACACCAGGAGTGGAGAATCAAACCCAGTTCTCCCGGATTAGAGTATGCACTCCTAACCACTACATAAAGCTAAGCCCGTGCCTCTCTCTTAAACAGCTTTCTCTGGCACTACAAAATGGAGGCTCACCTACGTGCGAACTCAGTGACAGGGGCTGACCTTGTTTGACCCTTTGGGTGTATTTTTGGGGGGTCCGCATCCTGAGATGCTTTGCATAAAAGCCCCCTCACAACCTGAGCTGTATAATTTTCTGTTGAGTTTGTTAATGTTAGAGATGAAAAAAAATGGTTCTTCTGTTATAGTAAAGTAAAGATTTTTCCTGGAGAAAAGGACCCCAACCAGGGCTCTTTGTGTAGCAGGAACTCCTTTGCATATTAGGTGACACATCCCTAATGTAGCCAATCCTCCAAGAGCTTACAGAGCTCTTCTTACAGGGGCTACTGTAAGCTCTTAGAGGATTGGCTACATTGGGGGTGTGTCGCCTAATATGTAAAGGAGTTCCTGCTACAAAAAGAGCCCTGCGAGACTAACACACACCTTTGTTCAATGCAGAGGGAAGATGGGCACTGAAACATCATAGGATGCTGGTACGGACTATGGTGGTCAAGATCACACGTTTGTTAGGACATGAATTGAGGGTGGCACATAAAGCAGGTGTTCTGCGGCACATAAGCTTTAATGAAAATGGGGGGAAAGTGAACAGAATTTAAAGAAGAGACGGTATGATGAAACAGATGTTCTTGTGAAATTACAAACAGATGAGGCTGAAGGAAAGGCACAAGAAGCAGGATTCTTCCCCCCTCGTAGCTGCTTGAAGCACTTTGCATAGGTTTTGATCTTCCTTGGAAACTTAGGCCGAGTTCAGACTGGCAATTTGAAGCGCTAGGGAGTCGTGGCAAAGAAGACTCGGAATAGACCGGGAATGGCTTGTTCGCGGTATTCCCGTTCACACTGCAGCGAATGAAGCGGGAGAATACCGTGGAGGAAGCGCAAGGGAGCGTCCGCACTGTCGGCCCGCCCCTGGTGGGCTGTTAGCGTCTGTTTCTGTGCTTCGCTGCATGCGCCTATGCACATAGGTGCATGGGTGCCTGTCGTGGAAACAGCCAGCGCCTATTATCGACTGCGGGTTGTTCCCGCCTTAGCAGCGCTTGCGTTCACACATCAGGGAACCGGAATCAACCCGCTCTACACACGGTTTGCTACCACTTTCACCTGGTACTTTTTAAACTCAGGAGGGAAGCGGCACAAGACGGCTTGAGTACGGCTGGCGGACGCCTGACAGATGTGCCTGTGTGAACCCGCCCCTTTAATCCGCTCCCAAAATGCTCCTGAAACGTTTGGCTGATGGGCCAAACTGCCAGTCTGAACTCGGCCTTAGAGTCTCTCTAATCTGATCTCGGAGTAAGTGAAGCAAGAGTTTGCCGTTAACGGAACTAGCCGGTGGTATCCTTGGCTTTAAGGAAAAAGAAAGGCGAAAAACAAGAACTCCCCAGAGACAAAAAAATAAATAAATACCAGTTGTTAATGCATGAAACCACAGTCAAATTGAAATAAAGGATCATAACAATCACATGTAAATGAACCTGAAGAAGGCACAATAAATAGATAGAAACTCTCAGGCTGGGGCAAGGGATGCTCTGTCTTCTTGGTGCTTGGGGGGGGCAACAGTGGGAGGGCTCCTAGTGTCCCTGGCCCCACTGCTGGACCTCCTGATGGCACCTGGTATTTTGGGGCACTGTGTGACACAGAGTGTTGGACCGGATGGGTCATTGGCCTGCTTCAACACTGGCTTCCCTTATGTTCTTATGTTCACAATGATGGCATCAGACATGCCACTGCTCTAGAGCATCAAGCGGTTTACATTGTGTTTCAATGTGATTCAGACTTCTTCAAAGCATTGGGCTCTGTCTCTATGCCTGTTATGGTCGTTGCACTTTTGAATTTTACTGTCTTGGGGAGAATATGCTTCTTGACAAAGATTTTGTTCTGAAAGGGCTCCTATCATTGGCCGCATTGCCGTTGAGTGAAGAGGTGGACAACTGCAGTGACATTTCAGATGCCTTCAGTGTGCCTTCTTAAGATTTAGAGAAGAGAATAATAGATGGAGTTGGCTTATTTATCCTCTCCTTTAAAACTCATGATCATCAGATAGCATCCTATTCGGCTACATTGCCCTTGTCAGCTTCATACTCTGTAGAGTCTGTAGTTCATATTGTGTTAAATATACTTGTAATTTCTTGTGGAATCTTCATAATGGCTTAGAATGTTCATGCTCATTGACATGTGATTGTTACAGTCCTTTATTTCAATTAGACTGTCGTTTCATGCATTAATGACTGGGTGGTTGTTGTTTTTTGTCTCTGTGAGTTCTTGTTTTTTTTTAATATATATATATACTTAAGAAAAAGACAAGCATCCAGAAATCCTGTTATTTTTGTTTCCGATTGGAGTTGCCGGGACTTTACAAACTCTCAGGCCAATGAGACGATCAGCTGTGTACCCATATCAAATAAATCAATTGCCAGTGGTGGTTCACGTTCACATGAACTTTCCTTTCACATACACGATCTGCATCTAGAGACAGGGATACAGCAAACGCCTGCAGGATGGCGACAAGAAGTGCGCCCTCCCATATGGACACGGCCGCAGGGTCCGCCAAGAGCTCGTCCTGGGACAACTGTAGAAATGGGAGGCTGTACTATCACTACTTCTGATGGCGGCAGCTGACCAACACATGAAACATTCGCTCCAGGAAGTACGCCACAGGCAGTCGCTGGTGTTCTGACGGGGCCACAGGGTGAGCCACATGGACTCATTACTTCAACTGGGCGACCACAGACTGGAACACTGTGGACTGTGGGGCACCCACAGGGCATCTTGTGGAGCAGGAAGTGGACCTATAACAAGATAATGAGTAAGGCGGATTAATATTATTGAATAGGTGAAAAGGGGAGGGGGAAAACAGTGCAGACTTAGTATACCAAGAAAACAGCAGATTTCCAGAACAAAGGGGGGGGGGATTATTTAGACCCATTCCATTCTAACTCCATACTGGATTTGGGGACCATGTTGGACAATTCCAGGGCTATTTTTGGGCAGGAACGCACAGGGACGGAGTTCAGGCTGGCTCCCAAGTTGGCCACACCCAGCAGAAACTCATTAGCATAACAGGCCACACCCAACAGCAGAAACTCATTAGGATTGGCCACATTAGGGGTGCGTGGCCTAACATGCAAAGGAGTTCCTGTAACAAAAAAAGGTCCTGGGTTTTGACAACAAACAAGGTAAACAGAATAACGAGCAAAAGGTGGGTGTGGCTGGACGAGCACACTTCTGGTAACATGGGGGTGCGGCCTAATGTGCTAATGAGCCGTGGTGTCGGGGTGTGGCCTAATATGCTAATGAGTTTCTGCTGCTGGGTGTGGCCTGTTATGCTAATGAGTTCCTGCTGGACGTTTTCTACAAAAAGAGCCCTGGCAATTCTATATTATGAAGAAAAGAACAGATCACATCTTCTCATTCTTCTCAGTCTCTCAAGCAGCCTTTGCTCTTTTGAGGGGGTGGAATTCTAAAACATGGTGCTGGATTGTTATGTTTAACCTGTTCATATGGTTCTGGTCACCCATGCTCTTCATATAAACCCTCTGGGTGAAGCCATCAGGAAACATGGTGTTGAGTGTCACCAAAATGCAGGTGGCATCCAATTCTGGTTTGTTTGGTTTTTTCTTCCCCATTTCTCCTTCCCCGGGTGAGGCAATGCTGGCCCTAAATTTGCACTTGAAATCATTATTGTACTAGATCAAAAGACGAAACTCAACCCCGGGGCAGAGGGGAGGAAACGATGCTGTTTGGTGGTGCAGTCAACATCGGAAGGACAAAAGCCAGCCAAGTGTGAGACTTCTTGACAGTCTTGGGCAGACCATAAACCCAACATGGGGGGCACAGTGGAGAAAGCACACGAGAACACAAGAACTAAGAAGAGCCGCGCTGGTCCATCTAGTGGTCCATCTAGTCCAGCATCCTGTCTCCCACAGTGGCAACCAGTTGCCCCAGAGGGCCAAACAAACAGGGTATAGAGGCCGAGGCCTTCCCCTGAGAAGAACGTAAGAACAGCCCTGCTGGATCAGACTAGTGAGGGTCCATCTAGTCCAGCCTCCTGTCTCACACAGTGGCCAACAGGTTCCTCTGGAGGGCCAACAAGAAGGCAACGAGGCCGAGGCCCTCCCCTGATCTCGTCTCCTGGCTCTGGGATTCAGAGGCTCAGTGCCTCTGAATGTGGAAGTTCCCCTCAGTCACCATGGCTTGTAGCCATTTATAGACTTCTCCTCTGTGAATCTGTCTAATCCCCTTGTAAAGCTAAGAACATAAGAATATGAGACACCAATGTTGGATCAGGCCAATGGCCCATCCAGTCCAACACTCTGTGTCACACAGTGGCCAGAAATACCAGGGGCCATCAGGAGGTCCACCAGAAAAGCTGTGTATTCTTGTGGCCATCGTGACATCCTCTGGTGATGAATTCCACATTTGAATCACTCTCTGTGTCAAGTAGTATTTCCTTTGTACATCTGTCGCAGTGTGGGGAATGACTGGGCACTGCTTTGCTCCCCGTTTCAGTGTTCTCACCAACGCCTTGGGTAAAACCCAGCCCCTCTCACATGGGCTGCCCCAAGGACAACCTCTCAGCAGTGTCACACTGAAGCCCACCAAGCCGCCAGACAGGTGAGTAAGAACTTGTGCAGACCGCCTCCAGTTAAACAGACTTCATTTCTGCAAAGCACAAACTGTAGAAGGCACTGCATTTGAATCCCCCTCATTGTAGTTTTGAAAAGACTCCAAGTACTGACAGATTCAGGTCCCGGTCACATGAGCGGGATGATCCGCTGCCGAAGGAAGGCAAATTAGAGCCGGAGCAAAAAGAACCGCGGGAGCGCAATCCGATGTGCCCCCGTGGCTCCATGCTCCCTGCTCCGGCAGCTGATCACACTGTTGTGCAGCAAACCGGCAGCAGCGTGGTTGTGCATGTGCGTGGGACGGGGAATGGCGCTGGCTGCGATGGGCTACCAGCACTTCCCCGACCAGACGCCTTCCATTGCTGTGCATCATCTGGAAGGTGGTGCTCCATTTACTACTACCTTTTTGATGCACTTTTGTAGGCAGAAGGGACGGATAAGGGACGGGTGCACGCCGCTTCCCAGATGTTGCGGTGTGATCGCGCCCGCTTGATGAGCCCCCAATCCGTCCCTCTTGCGGGGCAAATCCTCCCATGTGAACGGGGCCTTAGTGTGTATTGTTTTAAATGGCTGACATCTAAGAGGACACATAGCAGGGAATGCTGCTTTTTGTTAAATTAAATGAAGAAAATATAAATTATGCTATATGTATGTGTGTTCACTTTGAGAACTGCTTGAGAATATGTGCTGTTGCACCTATTCTCTACAGCCAGTTTGGTGTAGTGGTGAGGAGCACAGATTCTAATCTGGGAGAACCGGTTTTGATTTCCCACTCCTCCACATGCAGCTGCTGGTGAGACCTTGGGTCAGTCACAAGTTCTTTTAGAGCTCTCACGAGCAATTCTCGAAAGAGCTCTCTCAGCCTCACCTACCTCACAGGGTGTCTGTCATGGGGAAGGGAAAGGGGATTGTAAATCGCTCTGAGACTCCTTCGGGTAGTGAACGGGGGGTGGGTATAAACCCAACCTCTTCTTCTTCTCTTCTTCTAAATATCTAAGATTGGCTTTGGTCACACACACACTAAATAATCCCCTTTCAATCCTCTTTCAGTGCACTTTCCAACTGGATTTTGCCAGTTCACACAGTAAAATCCAGTCGGAAAGTGTACTGAAAGTGGATTGTTTAGTGTGTGTAACCACAGCCATAGTTGCTCATATGTGTGTAATTTGGATACTCTAGATAATTCAGACGCTGGGAACCAAGTCTATTTCCAGCCTGAACCCATGTTTGAATCTGGAATAAAACTGATTCAGAGAATAATCTCATTCCCAAGATGGCCTGAAGCTGACATGTCCACCACTCACTCAAGTGCCTTGCCCAAGAATGGAATGTTTGCCATCCGGCAGCAGTAATTTAGGTCATTTGAGTCCAGGGGTATCTTCTTCAGGAGGCGTCTCATCACCAGTTCTTTGAAAGAGAAGAATTGAGAACCACTTTACCAGCCTAAACATCTAGAGACTATTAGCCATGCAGGGTAAGCCTCAAACCTAGATGTAGTGCACCATGCACCTTTAAACTGCTCGTCTACTTCACCGGGCCTCAACAACCAAAAGTCATCCATCCAGCTAAGACCAGACTGCAGGGACAGCAACTGGAGTTTGAAATTAATGGACGGTAGCATTTGAATTTTTTCAGAGGAGGATCTCCGACCTCCCCCCACACCATTTTTTACACCCAGCATGTCATAAGGAGAAGCATGTTGGCAGATATGCTTCATTGCCGTCTTTGGCAGGGAGGGAAGAAAGCACGGGGAGAAGGTTGGAGGGCCTCCTTCCTCTATGCCACAAAGGTCCCAATCAGAAGAAGAAGAAAAGGAGGAGGAAGAGAAAGAAGAAAAAGAGGAGGAGGAAGAAGAAGAGGAGGAGGAAGAAGACGAGGAGGAGGAAGAAGAAAGAGGAGGAGGAAGAGGAGGAGGAGGAAGAGATTGGATTTATACCCCACCCTTCACTACCCAAAGGTGTCTCAGAGCGGCTCACAAACTCCTTTCCCTCCCCCTCCCCACAACAGACACCCAGTGAGCAGTGTTCCCTCTAAGCCAAATCGGTGTGAGCTACCTCACAGTTCTTTAGCCTCCGGCTCACACATTTTTGTCTTAGCTCAGGAAGGAGGGCTCCAGAGCAAACTAATTTATGCACTAGCCAAATCGCTCACTCACAACTTTAATACCAGTAGCTCACAAAGTAGAATTTTTGCTCACAAGATTCCATAGCTTAGAGGGAACATTGCCAATGAGGTAGGTGGGGCTGAGAGAGCTCTTGACAGAAACAGCTCTTTTTCAAGAACAGCTCTTATCAGAACCAGGGCTATTTTTGGGCAGGAATGTACAGGAATGGAGCTCCGGCTGGCTCCCAAGTTGGCCATGCCCAGCAGGAACTGATTAGCATAATAGGCCACACCCAACAGCAGAAACCCATTAGGACTGGCTACATTAGGGGTGTGTGGCCTAACATGCAAAGGGTTCCTGCTACCAAAAAAAAAGCCCTGGGTTTTGACAACAAACAAGGTAAACAGAATAAGAAGCAAAAGGTGAGTGTGGCTGGATGGCCACACTTCTGGTAATGTGGGGTGTGGCCTAATATGCTAATGAGCTGCTCTGTCAGGGGTGTGGCCTATTATGCTAATGAGTTCCTGCTGTTGGGTGTGACCTGTTATGCTAATGAGTTCCTGCAGTGCTTTTTCTACAAAAAAAGCCCTGATCAGAACTACGGCTTGCCCAAGGTCATCCAGCCAGGTGCAAGTGGAGGAGTGGGGAATCAAACCCGGTTCTCCCAGATTAGAGTCCACGCACTTAAGCACTACACCAAACTGAAGAAGAAGAAGAAGAACAGGAGGAGGAGGAGGAGGAGGAGGAGATTGGATTCATACCCTCCCCTTCACTACCCAAAGGAGTCTCAGAGTGGACGTCAGTTTCTCCTAGACTCTGGTATACCATAGAACCAACTCACCAAAGTTGTCATTGTCTCCAGGAAATGAAGAAGAGATTGGATTTATACCCTGCCCTTCACTACCCAAAGGTGTCTCAGAGCAGCTTACAAACACCTTTCCCTTCCCCTCCCCAAAACAGACACCCTGTGAGGTGGGTGGGGCTGAGAGAGCTCTATTGAGGGCTGCTCATGAGAGAACAGCTCTGAAAGAACTTGTCACTGACCACACCAGCAGCCGCTTGTGGAGGAGTGGGGAATCAAACCCAGTTCTCCCGGATTAGAGTTCGCGCTCCTAACCACTACACAAAGCTAAGCCCGTGCCTCTCGCTTAAACAGCTTTCTCCTGCACTACAAAATGGAGGCTCACCTATGTGCCAACTCAGTGACAGTGACTGACCTTGTTTGACCCTTTGAGGGTATTTTGGGGGGGGTCCGCATCCTGAGATGCCTTGGATAAAAGCCCCCTCACAACCTGAACTGTACAATTTTCTGTCGAGTTTGTTAACGTTAAAGATGAAAAAGAAATGGTTCTTCTATTATGAAGGGTAAACTGGAAGTAAAGATTCTCGAACAGGATTATGTATGTTCTGTACCCATAATGAGCCAGCAATGTTCTTCAGGTGTATCTCTTGCCAGGAATTAAATGATCTGATACAGGAAGCTAACTAGTCACCTAGGGCTTCTTGTGTGCACACCTAATCTGATCGAATCAGGTCTGACCAGAGTCAACTAAAACAATCATCCAAGTCTTTGTCTCCTCATTCCACCGGTTAACCAAGGATGTGTCAGATGGGGAAGTAGAGATGGAGGATGGTATGTTTATTTCCTCGCTTTGTATGCTTTTCCCTTCATTGTGTAATCTCCCCTGAGGCTTATCAGTGTCATCTTTATTATGCAGTTAACAGACCTTCCAGTAACACAGTCATAAAAACAAATTATAATACTTTTACAGGTATGGTTAAAAATGTTCTTTCAGCATCCAAGATCTAGTTGCAGGAGTGTGTAATTATTATTTTTTTCTGAGTAAGAAAAGGGACAATTAGTCATTCTGCAGAACAACTGGATCCCTCGGCAATTATTTTATCTCTGACTCTTTTATAGGAACTACTGACTAAAAGCACATGAGTTATAATCTCTGTCACACAAGCATACAATCAAACCTTTTTATGAGTACAGGTGGGTAGCCGTGTTGGACTGAAGCAACAGGACAAAGTTTGAGTCCGGTGGTGCCTTTAGGACCAACAAAGTTTAATTTGAGGTATAATCTTTCATGTAGATACCTATCTGAAGAAGTGTGCATGCACACAAAAAGCTTATACTCAGAATTAGACTTGGTTGGTCTTAAAGGTGCCCCTGGACAAACACTTTGTTCTACCTTATAATGAAGTTTGCTTGTGGGAGAGGATTGTTGATGGCAAAACAATAGAACATGGTGTGGGGGAACAGGCCTGCTCTGGCCTGCAGGACCTGTTCCACCCCACCCTCCAAGGTTTTCCCAACACATGGAGAGGCTTTTCTTTCTCACTCAGCTAACCACTGCTACCATCTGACTTTCATAAGGAATTGCCTGCTGGAAAGGTCATTACTCCAAGTTCTGAGGCCTTGCCTCTGTGTCTCTGTCTGCCCAGTGCCTGGTCACCACAGGGACCATTTACTGCCTTGTACACCCCCGGAAGAATAGTCACTGGCCAACTGCTTGGCTTCCCATTGTCCAGGATGTGTCCAGGGTGGTGGAGGTCTATATAGTACAGAGAACCACTCCCAGCATCCAAAGTTATAAAGTATTTATTAAAGAGAAAATGTTCACAAGCATACTTTTAGCACCGCACCAGACTGAGCAAGGGATTCAAAATAAATGGGTAAAACACAATTCTTACGTCCCTTTCTCTACACATGCTCTATCCAGGCACATAACCAGGATCTTGTGGCTTGTGGGGCAATTTTTTTTTTTTTGGTGGGGATGCTATTATTTGCCATAATGGGGGGTGTGACCCCTCCCTCCCATCCTGCAAAATTTAAAGGAAACTTCAGCTGATCAGCAGGGAGCACATGGCTCACTGATCAGCTGGAGGATCTTTTAAATTTTTCAGGAGGGAGGGAGAGGGGAATGCTCCACCCCCACTTCTTCTTAAAAGCATTTAAAAGATCCCTTTAAATGTTTTTGGGAAGAAGCAGGGGACTTTAAATAAGGGGGGTGCCTTTTTAGGGAAGGGGGCAGAGCCCCCAGTTGCCCCACTATAGCTATGGGCCAGGCACTACCTGTTAAAACATAGAAAAGGCGACTTAGTTTAGGATGTTATGGCTCTCTACAGAGGTTTCAGTACCTTGAAGCTTCCTCCAGCTCTCCAGGGTCAGCACATGGTTAATGGCTGCCTCCTCCATACCCCAGTTAAGAGTTCTGTCTGCTCTGATGGACTCAACACAAAAGAGGCCTTCCTAATGCTCCCCAGAGTTTTATCACCTTGGTTGCTTTTGAGGGTGAGCTCCAAAGCATAGAGTATAATAATTCAATAATTCTCGATGTCATTATACGTCACTGAAGTCCTTCAACAAGCCTGGTCCTCCCTTTAGTTTTGAAAACCTCCAGGCAGCACCTGGAGATCTCCAAGATCAGTTCTTCTGGAAGAAATGGCTGCTTTGGGCAGTGGACTGTATGGCATTATACCCTGCTGAGGTCCCTCCCCACCCCAAACCCTGCCCTCCCCGAGCTCTACCCCTCAAATCTACAGGTATTTCCCAACCCACGACTGGCAACCCTGTAACTAGCTATAGAACCACTTTCCAGACTCTTGGAATCCAGAAAACATGGCATAGGAGGAGGTGCTTTTCTACCTTAGCTGCCACTGCATAGCCCCAAATCAATATAAATCTGGGGTGGAGGGAACCATACCCGTTACCCTGCGGCTCTCCTCCCATACTACCCACTTTGGGCAGCAAAATGACTTGGGACAGCCCTGCCTTATAGCTAAGCAGAAGGAAATAAACATGGCTCGCCTCCCTCTATTTTCCCCTTCCCTCCACCGCACCACCAGCCACAGCCGGGACACTCACCTGGAGCCTCTTTCTAGAGCTCATTTTATTTCTTCCCACAACAGGCCTTACTCCTAGTAACTTAAATAAAAACAAATAAAATTAAAAATAAAACTCTAATCCTACTGCATTGTTTATTTAACGTCCCATCTTGTTGATGGTATTGATTTGCTCTGTGTAATCCACTTGGGTACTGGTGAGAAAGACGGACTATAGATAACATAAATAAAACAATAAATAGATGATGTGCTCCTGTTCCAGTTCAGATAACGTCTATCACAGCTCTTTGATTTTATTCATGCAGAAGCCTTATCCATACCAAAGAGCAGTGATGCCAATCTGTCACTACGAATTTATTTACAGGGCTATTTTTTGTAGCAGGAACGCCTTTGCATATTAGGCGACACACCCCTAATGTAGCCAATCCTCCAAGAGCTTACAGTAGCCCCTGTAAGAAGAGGATTGGCAAGATTAGGGGTGTGTCTCCTAACATGCAAAGGAGTTTCTGCTACAAAAAGAGCCCTGATAGCTCATGTATGCAATACTAATGTAGAAGGGAGTACAAATTCTATGTAGCCCTAAACTACTCTACAATGGAAACTTTATTAACAATACTATACTATCAAATGTCTTAAAGTCAATAATTTTCAAAATCAGTGTTACAACATAAACATACATCAAAAAGTCGTAAATGCGTTACTTGTGAGACATTTATATTCCCCTTGCAACTGTTTATACATTGATTTATACTACATGGCTCTTTTTGCGGGCAGTTCAAAGTTATGAGCCGGGTTTCAGTTTGGTGTAGTGGTTAAGTGTGTGGACTCTAATCTGGGAGGACCGGGTTTGATTCCCCACTCCTCCACTTGCACCTGCTGATGTGACCTTGGGTCAGTCACAAGCTCTGGCACAGCTGTCCTTGAAAAAGAGCAGTTTGTGTCAGAGTTCTCTCAGCCCCACCCACCTCACAGGGTGTCTGTTGTGGGGAGGGGAAGGGAAAGGAGTTTGTAAGCCGCTCTGAGACACCTTTGTGTAGTGAAGGGCGGGGTATAAATCCAATCTCTTCTTCTCTTCTTCTTCTTCATTCCCGATTTTTTGTTGCTGTATACTAACATTTGATAGTATAGTATTGTTAATAAAGTTTCCATTTTCAAGCAGTTTAGGGCGACATAGCATTTATACTCCCTTCTACTGATTCGGCAGTGCGATACTAACGTGGCATAACCAGAAGGACGCGGCTTCATCTGTGAAGGTGAAAATTCTCCACCTCACTTGTTCCCAAATTTCTGCATTTCTCCTGAACTTCAGGGAATTCCAGGTACCCATTCAAGCGCCATCCCCAGTCTGAAGTAGGAGGCAGGTGCAGTTGCCCACTCTAGCTTCAGAAATCCCTGGAGATCCGGGGGGAGGAGCCTGGGGAGGGACTTCAGTTTCTCCTAGACTTCGTTATACCATAGAATCAATCCACCAAAGCTGTCATTGTCTCCAGGGAAAGAAAAAGAAGAGATTGTATTTATACCCCAGTTTGGTATAGTGGTTAAGTGAGCGGTCTCTAATCTGGGAGAACCAGGGTTGATTCCCCACTCTTCCACTTGCAGCTGTTGGATGACCTTGGGCAAGCCACAGTTCTGGCGGAGCTGTCCTTGAAAGAGCAGTTTCTGTCAGAGCTCTCTCAGCCCCACCTACTTCACAGGGTGTCTGTTGTGGGGAGGGGAAGGGAAAGGAGTTTGTAAGCCGCTCTGAGACTCTGAGTGAAGGGTGGGGTATAAATCCAACCTTTTCTTCTTCTTCTTCTTCTTCACCACCCAAAGGAGTCTCAGAGTGTAGAGTGCTATCAAGTTGCAGCTAACTCTTGACACTACCAGGAAAGGGGCTTTCAAGACAAGTGAGAAGAAGAGGTGGTTCTCCATGGCCTTTCCTCTGCACAGCCTTCCTCGGTGGCCTCCCTTCCAAGTTCCTATCCTACACAGCTTCCACAGTCTGGTCAGACTGGGTCCTTCCATGCTTCCTCCCCTCCATCATCACTCCTTACCTAACACCAAGATGCTGATCCTGAATTGGCAGCGCAATGATATGGGCTCTTTTTGTAGCAGGAACTCCTTTGCATATTAGGTGACCCGCCCCTAATGTAGCCAATCCTCCAAGAGCTTACAGTAGCCCCTGTAAGTTTGCGGTCACACAGAGCATTAGCCATGCTACAGAGACGGAAGTTAGGCGGATTTTCCGGGCGCGATCACAGTGCAACATCTGGGAAGCGTAGAGCTCCCGTGGCGCACCCAAGGCTTCCCGCCAAAGATGCGAGGTAAAAAAACTAGTACCTCCGAGGTGCTAGTTTCCGGAAACTGTGGGGCAAGGGTGGGCATCTGATTGCGTTTCCAGTGGCATCCAGCGCCCGCCCATGTCCCCTCGCAAAAAGGGGGTTTTTTTCTCCCCCAAGTCTCAATGGGATGCGCACAAGCACCCAGCAGAGCATGTGCAAACTTCAGTTTAAAAAAACCCAAAACACAACCCTGTTTGCCGCGCTGGCCCGCTTCTTTGCCTGTGGTGTGATCGGCACCTCCCCCCTAACCACGGGACCTCGACGGGACCTCAACCGGACGTCTGATCGTGCAGCCGCGCGTTATTTTGCTCCGGGGCAAACAGCCAGCCCCCCCCCCCGCATTTTCCAGCCTGCATGACCGGAGTCTAAGAAGAAGAGCTCTGTAAGCTCTTGAAGGATTGGCTACATTAGGGATGTGTCACCTAATATGCAAAGGAGTTCCTGCTACAAAAAAGCCCTCAGGAATGCATGAAAGCAGTGTTTAGCATAATTCAAAGCAGTGTTTATTAATTTCTTTTGTATCCCACCTTTTGCACTCATAAAACTCAGGGTGGCATACATTCCAGCCCGGGGAGGTTTCCCCTCCCTTCAGTGACCACCCCCCAAAATTTTCGCTTCTGAAGACTGCAGCATCCGGCAAGTTCAGACCACACACCAAGCCTGCTAGGGAAAATAATGTCTAGCACACCTCTTCTTTTCCTGGATTCAACAGCCTAAAGGTCGTGCACTCTTAACACAAACTCGGCTTGTCGAATGTGGAACCCACAGTTGTTAAGTCCTATATCAAGAAAGGGTTTGCTTGAGCACATGGTCTCGGGCCCGCAGGGTTTGCTCTTCTTTCGTTTTTGGTATCCCTCCACCGAAATCACTGCCTTCCTATGCTTTTGGTGTAGTGATTAAGTGTGCGGATCTAATCTGGGAGAATCAGGTTTCATTCCCCACTCATCCACTTGCAGCTGCTGGATGACCTTGGGCAAGCCATAGTTCTGTCGGAGCTGTTCTCTCAAGGACAGTTCTGGAAAGAGCTCTCTCAGTCCCACCTACCTCACAGGGTGTCTGTTGTAGGGAGGGGAAGGGAGAGGAGTTTGTCAGCCGCTCTGAGACTCCGAGTGAAGGGTGGGGTATAAATCCAATCTCTTCTTCTTTATGGCCCAAATTATTTTAGAGCTTTCTTATTATCTCGATTGAATGAACAGTCCACTCCAGTTATGAAGGGAAGATTAAGAAAGATGCCTTACTCAGACCAACTTTGTGATTGTTCTCAGGGGCAAATTGGAACTTTAATACATATTTTATTGGAGTGTCCCTCAGCCTTAGAAGTAGGTTTTTTAACACAGTAGCTAGATCATTTTTCATCTTCGTCTCATCACAAATTAGCTTTACTCCATTATATCTGACTGATTCCCTAACCTTACCCTTGCTGCTGCAAGATTTTTTTTTCCCATTGGTTTTCAAAAAGAGACTACATGGTCATCTGACAGCAGTGCTGGTTGTGTGAACTTAGGCAGATTATGAGAAGCCTCAGTGCTTAGTTCTCATGGCCCTTCCTTACATGCCCAGGGAAATGCTGATTGGCACTTTGGGGTCAGGAAGCAGTTTTTCTCCATGCCAGTTTGGCCAGGGATCCTTCAGGGTTTTTGTCATCTTCTGGGCATAGAACAGCGGTCACTGTGGTTGTAGAGGGGGAGGTATTTGTGAATTTCCTGCATTGTGCTGGGGGTTGGACTAGATGACCCTGGAGATCCCTTCCAACTCTTTGATTCTGTGAGTCCAGATGATGCTATTTAACGGAAGGGTTTTTGAGTGTTCAAGAATTTAGTCAAGGAGCTTTAATCAGATTAAATGAATTCGAATCATATATAGAATTATATAGCAAAATAGAGGAACATCTACCAAGCAATATTTATTTATTTATTTAGGATTTATATCCCGCCCTCCCCAAAGGCTCAGGGCGGCTAACAATGAGACATGAATGCCAAAGTTAAAACAGTCAAAACACAATAAAACAAAAATCTGGAACGCTTCACAAATGTGCGTGTTAGTTTGCAGGAAAATATGGTAGTTTGCAGGAAAATAAGAATTTCAGTTTCTGAACACTGAATATTCTTGCCAAGTGTCTAATCCAGGGAGTAATATATTTATCATGGGACTTTAAAAAAAATAGCAACAATATTTTAAAAGTCCGAAGTATGCAATCTGGTAGGTGAGGGGGAAAAGCAACACATCTGCGGCTCTCTGAAGGAATGTTGTTGTTTTTAGTTGTCGCATCATTCCGGCTGAGTTAAAAGCATTACATCGCTTAACGCAGATGCTCATCTAAATTTAGGAACTATCAAACAATAAAAATAAGACTGGAAGGCAAAAGCATCCATAAACATAACTATTTAATATAGAGGAGAGCATTTACGTTTAGCATCAGTAATTTTCAAACACCAGTCCCTGTTTAAAATCTTTTCTGGGGTGACTATAAAGATTCTTTTTGGCAGTGGTTTCCTTTTTAAAACTGTCTTTGTAAACAGGGAGCCTATTTTAAAAAAATAGTCATGGATAATAATGTCTTTGTTAATAGGAAAGGATTTTTTTCTTCAAAATTTAGGTTATCTAATCACAGTTTAATGAGAGAAACTACATTGTATAAAATTTTGTGGGTTTTTTTTAACATAAGATCATATGTTAAGATCAGGCCAATGGCCCATCCAGTCCAACACCCTGTGTCACACAGTGGCCAAAAGTACCAGGGGCCATCAGGAGGTCCACCAGTGGGGCCAGGACACTAGAAGCCCTCCCACTGTTAAGAACATAAGAAAAGCCAATGTTGGATCAGGTCCATGGCCCATCCAGTCCAACACCCTGTGTCACACAGTGGCCAAAAGTACCAGGTGCCATCAGGAGGTCCACCAATGGGGCCAGGACACTAGGAGCCCTCCCACTGTGTGTGTGTGTGTGTCTGTGCTTGCATGCCTGGAAATCATGGTGACTTCGCAGCCCCTACTGGGGTTTTCAGAGAGGTGACGATTACCTGCCTCTGCTTCCCAGCCCTGGTATTCCTTGGAAGTCTCTCTTCCAATACTTGCCAGGGTCAGCCCTACTTAGCTTCCTAGATCTAATAAGATTGGGCTTGCCTGGGCTACCCAGGTCAGGGCAGGGACCTTAGTTTTAATTCAACGACCTTGAACCAGTATAAGGAAGAAAACTCAGTTATAACTAAATGAAAAAAGATGGGGTAATGAATCAAGGTCAGCGAGGCCAGTCGGAAAGTAATATGTTTGCTTCCCTAGTGATTCTGTTTATTTTCATTATTCTAACAGTAAACTGGAAGAGAAGGTGGCATGGTAAAGGTAAAGGTAAAGGTTCCCCTTGCTCGAAAACCAGTCGAATCCGACTCTAGGGTTGCGGTGCTCATCTCTGTTTCCAAGCCGAAGAGCCAGGGCTGTCCGAAGATGTTTCCGTGGTCATGTGGCCCGCATGACTAAACACCAAGGCGCACGGAACGCTGTTCCCTTCCCACCGAAGTGGTACCTATTTATCTACTTGCAATTTCTTGCTTTCAAAGTGCTAGGTGGCATGGTATGATCCAGTTTGATCAGATCTCCGAACCTAAAAAGGGCCGAAACGTGGATGGGAGACCACCAAGGAACGTTCTGCAGAAGAAGGCATCAGCAAACCAACTCTGCTTCCCA
This sequence comes from Gekko japonicus, assembly GCF_001447785.1. Lineage (NCBI taxonomy): Eukaryota > Metazoa > Chordata > Lepidosauria > Squamata > Gekkonidae > Gekko > Gekko japonicus. The sequence goes on along the minus strand of NW_015160848.1, from coordinate 102,057 downwards.
ATGGCCTTGAAATCTCCTTTCTGAGGATGCCATAAGTTGGTTGCAACTTGATGGCAAACATACGTAATCGTAAATTATTTTGCAAATGGAAATAGTTGAAAATATAGGTATATATACCCATGGGATTTAGGTGTTATGGCTTGTACCAAGTTCATAAACTAAATGGAAGATCAGTGCTTAAAACAGTCAAGATGGTGTTTCCAGCTATGCTCATAAAAGGCTATTCTTGTACTGTTCCGCCCACTGTTCAGCCCAACATCAGGGAAGACCTTAGTCTCTGTGCCTTGTTGGCCCTCCAGAGGAACTGGTTGGCCACTGTGTGAGACAGGAGGCTGGACTAGATGGACCAATGGACTGATCCAGCAGGGCTCCTGAGAGCCAGTTTGGTGTAGTGGTTAAGAGCATGGACTCTAATCTGGGAGAACCGGGTTTGATTCCCCACCCTTCCACATGCAGCTGCTGGTGTGACCTTGGGGCAGTTACAAGTTGTTTCAGAGCTGTTCTCTCACAAGCAGTTCTCAAAAGAGCTCTCTCAGCCCCACTTACCTAACACAGAGTCAGTTGTGCGGAGGGGAAGGGAAAGGAGATTGTAGGCCACTCTGAAACTCCTTCAGGTAGTGAAGGGGGGTATAAATCCAATCTCTTCTTCTTCTTCTGCACCTCTGATGTCCTTATGAATGTCTCAGGCTCTATGCTTTGTTGGCCATCCAGAGGAACTGGTTGACCACTGTGTGAGACAGGATGCTGGACGAGATGGACCACTGCTCTGATCCAGCAGGACTCTTCTGGTGTTATAAAGGCCTTGGCCTCTATGGCCTGTTGTTGGCTCTCCAGAGGAACTGGTTGGCCAATGTGTGAGACAGGATGCTGGACTGGATGGACCACTGGCCTGATCCAGCAAGGCTCTTCTGGTGTTCTTATAAAGGCCTCGGCCTTTCTGCCCTGTTGTTGGCCCACCAGAGGAACCGGTTGGCCACTGTGTGAGACAGGATGCTGGACGAGATGGACCACTGGCCTGATCCAGCAGGGCTCTTCTGGTGTTATAAAGGCCTTGGCCTCTATGCCCTGTTGTTGGCTCTCCAGAGGAACCAGTTGGCCAATGTATGAGACAGGATTCTGGACTAGACAGATCACTGGCCTGATCCAGCAGGGTTCTGGTGTTCTTATAAAGGCCTTAGCCTCTCTGCCCTGTTGTTGGCCCTCCAGAGGAACCGGTTGGCCACTGTGTGAGACAGGATGCTGGACAAGATGGACCACTGGCCTGATCCAGCAGGGCTCTTTTAAAATTTTTATTTATGATTTTAACTTCACCATAAACAGGTGTATCTGGTACAATATTAAAATTACATACAGCAAGTCTATCACATTATTTTTTACATAACCAGGTATATAATCTGTTCCATCTTTCTCTAAACAGGTCATCATCTTTCCCTTGTAGTATTATTGACAATTTGTCCATCTCCGCTATATCCAACAATCTAGATATTATATCTTCTTTGGAGGGTATTCTTTCCGATTTCCAATATTTCACGAGCATAATACGTGCTGCTGTTAATATATATGTTATTACATATTGATCTATTTTTTTTAACCTTGTCTGGTAGTATATTTAACAAAAAGACTTCTGGTATATATAGTAATTCCATGTTCTTTTTTCTTTTTTCTTTTTTAAAAATTCTATGTTCAAATTTCATAAATTATTTTATATACTTTGAGCTAATAGTTTTGAGTTACATGGCACCTCCACCACATATAATAGAAAGTTCCTACACTGTGCTTACACTCCTAACAGTTTTTAGACATATTTGTATAACATTTTGCTATTCTGGTGTTCGGGTGTTCTTATAATGGCCTCAGCCTCCCTGCCCTGTTGCTGGCCCTTCAGAGGAACCGGATGGCCACTGTGTAAGACAGGATGCTGGACTAGACAGACCACTGGCCTGATTCTGCAGGGCCCTTTTGGTGTTCTTATAAAGGCCTTGGCCTCTATACTCTGCTGTTTGCCCTACAGAGGACCTGGCTGATCCCTGTGTGATATACAAATATATACAAGGGGGACCAGCAATTCAAAGCAGTACAATAATAATGATGAAAAATTGCTGTGAGTTCACAAATCACAATGAATAGACAATAATAACTAGTACAGAATTGACGCTTGATGATGTTTGTAATTTCTATGTTTTCAGAACACAGGACGTCAAATACGGAAGGTGAGCGATACGAACATCTCGAGTGGTTGTTCGTTTCGAGACAACTCTTTTTCAACCAAATTCAGTTCTCTGGTTGTCTTATAGTGTTTAGCTGTGATATCAATCTTATCCAACATCCGTAAAGCACATAGGCTAACAAGTTTTAACAGCACAAGGGCTAACAAATTCTAAATTCGGACAACAAGACTTGTTGTCCGAATTTAGAATTTGTTAGCCCTTGTGCTGTTAAAACTTGTTAGCCTATGTGCTTTACGGATGTTGGATAAGATTGATATCACAGCTAAACACAATAAGACAACCAGAGAACTGAATTTGGTTGAAAAAGAGTTGTCTCGAAACGAACAACCACTCGAGATGTTCGTATCGCTCACCTTCCGTATTTGACGTCCTGTGTTCTGAAAACATAGAAATTACAAACATCATCAAGCGTCAATTCTGTACTAGTTATTATTGTCTATTCATTGTGATTTGTGAACTCACAGCAATTTTTCATCATTATTATTGTGATCCCTGTGTGAGACAGGATGCTGGACTAGACAAACCGGTGGTCTGATCCTGCAGGGCTCTTCTGATGTTCTAATTAAGTCCCTAAGCCTTGCTGTCTCCAATTCACAGGCTGAGACCAGAGACAGGGCTCAATAGCGGTGATACCTCATCTTTGGAATGCACAACCCTCGAGGCTCTGCTGGTGCCAGCCTTCTTGTCCTTTAGGCATAAAGCCAAAAATACTTCATTTCATACAGGCTTTTAATTGAAGCGTTCCATCGTAAAAACCTGTTTTTAACTCTCTAATTCTATCTTGAGGCCTACCTTGTGAATGTCATTTTAGGCTACTAAAGCGGCAATTCTCAAGACGTGTTCCTGAAAATAAGACCCATTGAATTTGAATACGATTAAACCCCCCCCCCCCCCAAGTATACACCTGCTGAGGAACCCTCAATGCTTCAGGCTGTTTTTAGGCATACTGGCATTATATACACACACACATATATACATATATATACACACACACGTATTATTATTTATTTGTAAATTTATATCCCGCCTCTCAGCCCTTATCAGAACCACCAAGCTGGGGCCTGGGGACCTCCCGTTTTTACAACTGATCCCCAGCCGACAGAGATCAGCTCCCCTGGAGAAAATGGCTGCCTCGAAGGGTGGCATTGTACCCTGTTGAGGCCCCTCCCCTCCCCAAACCCCGCCCTCTCCCGGATCCAATCCCCCCAAAGTCTCCAGGTATTTTCCAACCCAGACTTGGCAACCCTAATAAAGAGACACCTTCAAAACCTTTTACATCAAAATAAGAACACACAATTGAAACAAAAAACAAGCTAAAATGTGCGTACAAAAACCCAAAACAGCAAATGAAAGGACAGGAAAAAAGGATGACTGGAGGAATGGCAAACAAAACAGACAAATAAAAGATGGTGGGAGATGGTGGGAGAGGGAGACAGGCAAGTCTCTCTAGTCAGAGGATTCGAGTTGTAGTGCCTTGACCAAGGAGACAGAAGGCAGGGCCATTACCCAGTTTCACCCGGTTTCAAGCCAGTAATGATCCGTTTTGAAGTGAACCGGTATAGGGCTGCCATTTCACACATGGCTTTCCCCTTCCAGTAAAGAGCTGGATCTGAAGCGGTTTGCCATTTCAGACTTCACCGCTTTTTCCCCACCGTTTTTTCCCCGCGGGGGTATTCTCCAGTTTTTTTTTTTTGAACGTTCGCTTTAGAGCGCTATAACGCTATAAAGCAAACATTCAAAAAAAAAAAGCCGGAGATCGCCCACGCGGGCAAAAAACGGTGGGGAAAAGCACATCAGAACTGGGAGAGGAAACTGAGGAGTACTTGGAAGCGGTTGACAGGTGAAACACTTCAGCCCCGTTTCCTAAATGGGACAGAAGCGATTGTGTATGAAATGACAAATATATTCTGGAAGGGAAAACGGTTCTGTCTGAAATGACAGACCAGAAACCATTTGGGAACCGTTCCTCTTCCGGAATATATTGCCTGTCTGAAATTCCTCAATGATAGTAGCAGTTGTGTTAGGGTTGCCAGGTACTTCCTGACAACCGGAAGCAGCAGGGAGGCCCAGCCTTCATACAGTGACATCTCTATGCTACTGCCTACATGACCTGGAAGTTATATCATGTTGGGGTGGCACTCTGGTATTTGGGTTAAAACTCTATGGTAAATTTGGCGAAGAAGAAGAGGAGGAGGAGGAGGAGGAGGAGGAGGAGGAGATTGGATTTGTACCCCACCATTCACTCAGAGTCTCAGAGCGGCTTTCAACATCCTTACCCTTACCCAGTTTGGTGTAGTGGTTAAGTGCGAGAACTCTAATCTGGGAGAACCGGGTTTGATTCCCCACTCCTCCACTCGCACCTGCTGGATGACCTTGGGCAAGCCGTAGTTCTGATAAGAGCTGTTCTTGAAAAAAGAGCAGTTTCTGTCAAGAGCTCTCTCAGCCCCACCTGCCTCACAGGGTGTCTGTTGTGGGGAGGGGAAGGGAAAGGATTTTGTAAGCCGCTCTGAGACTCCCTTGGGTACTAAAGGGTGGGGCATAAATCCAATCTCTTTTTCTCCTTCTTCTCCTTCTTCTTCTTCTTCTTCCCTCCCCACATCAGACACCCTGTGAGGTAGGTGGGGCTGAGAGAGCTCTGACAGAAATGTCTCTTTTTAAAGAACAGCTCTAATCAGAACAACGGCTTGCCCAAGGTCACACCAGCAGCTGCACGTGGAGGAGTGGGGAATCAAACCCGGTTCTCCCAGATTAGAGTCCACACACTTAACCACTACACCAAACTGGCTCTCGATTTATATCTCTGAAACAGAGACTCCTCGACATTGAGAAACAAACCCTCTGGTTTCTTGCAGGTAACACTTGTTTCCTCGCACTTAACCACTACACCAAACTGGGTAAGGAGATTGAAAGCCGCTCTGAGACTCTAAGTGAAGGGTGGGGTATCTTCTTCTTCTTCTTCCCTCCGCACATCAGACACCCTGTGAGGTAGGAGGGGCTGAGAGAGCTCTTTTGAAGACTGCTGTTATAGGAACAACTCTGAGAGAACTGTGGCTGAGAGAACTTGCCCAAGGTCACCCACCAGATGCATGTAGAGGAGTGGGGAATCAAACCCCGTTCTCCAGATTAGAGTCCTCCACTCTTAACCACTATACCAAACTGGTTCTCAATAGGGTTTTTGCCCAAAGACCAGAGTTTTGCCCCCGATGTCCTGGAAGTTATGGTGTCACTTCTGGGTCATGTGGGTAATGATGCTGGGTCTCTCTCTTTTCTGGTGTTCCACTTGCCACTGCCGCCCCCCACCAGCCAACTGATCAGTGGCAGGGAGGTATGGTCTGGGAGTGGGGGAGCCCACCTTCACCAGGGGAACTTGCAACCTAGGTTGGGTAGGTTTGTAACGGTGCTGGTAGTCCTTCGGCTATGTTGATCTCAAGACATATAGGGCTTTAATTGTCAAAACTAGGAACTTGAATTTTGGCCAGAACAGACTGAAAGCCAGTGTAGTGGTTAAGAGTGGTGGATGTGGCAGAATCGGATCTGGAGAACCGGGTTCGATTCCGCACTCCTCCACATGAAACCAACTGGGTGACCTTGGGTCAGTCACAGCACTTTCAGAGCTCTCTCAGCCCCACCTACCTCACAGGGTGCCTGTTGTGGGGAGAGGAATAGAAGATGATTGTAAGCCGCTCCGAGACTCCTTTGGGTAGCGAAGGGTGGTGTATAAAAACCAACTCTACTTCTTCTTCTAGATGGACCATGACTGGAGTGAAGAGGTCCCTGCAACCCACTCCGGAGAACGTTACGGCCAGAGCATTTCATGGTCTGTATATTATTGATCATTCTTATGCTGTGGCTTTTGTTATATCGTTTTGCTTAAACACAGCAAGCTGCCTTCTGCTGCATAGACTGTTGGTCTATCATGGTCAGTAATCAGGGCTGTTTTTGTAGCAGGGACTCCTTTGCATATTAGGCGACACACCCCTAATGTAGCCAATCATCCAAGAGCTTACAGAGCTCTGCTTACAGGGGTTACTGTAAGCTCTTGAATGATTGGTTACATTGGGGGTGTGTCACCCAGGGGTCATTTCCTGCAGGAGCGCACGGGAGCGGAGCTCTAGCAGTAAAGAGCCCAGGGGGCGGGCACATGCAACAAGCCCCACCCCCTGCTCCCAGCAGGCCTCAGTCAGAGCAAGAAGCAGCCAGGTAAGATGCAGAGCTCCCCCCCTGCCCCCCCGGTCCAAAACATTCCAGTGGCACCTTTAAGACCAAGTTTTTATCAGGTACAAGCTCTCGCTTCTCTGCGAGGACAGATCTGCATGTCCCCCCCCCCATAGCTAGCAATCCAAAACTGAGCCTGAGTGGTGTGTATTCCCTTCTGACACACTTCCGGTGATGTCAAGGGGTGTGGCATGTGCAAATAAGTTATGCTAATGGTTTATGCTAATGAGCTCCTGCACCTCTTTTTCTACAAAATGACCCCCGCTGCCAGCGGTGTGCCTAAGAGAAATTCTCTAAATTCCTCCTTACTCAATTACTCTGCAATGCTAATGAGCTCCTGCACCTCTTTTTTCTACGAAATGACCTCTGCTGTCACCTAATATGCAAAGGAGTTCCTGCTACAAAAAGAGCCCTCAGTATTCTCTCAAATCAGCTTTCCAGGGCAGGAGCAGCCTTAGTGATTCCAGGGCCCTGGAAAAAAGCCCCCGATGAGGGTTTCCAAGCAAGATCTGGCCTCTATAATTGCCCAGAGTGGGGCAGGCACAAGCCACTGAACCCCCACCACAGTGACCAGGCAATCCTCACTATAGGGTTCTCAGGTCCCTCTGAACAGCTAGCGGGGGATGGTGGGTGGACTTACCAGGAGCAGAGAGGAACCCCCAGCATTTCAGCAACATGTCTATGTGACCCAGAAGTGACGTAGGCACGGCAGGGATATCCGGGAGGGGACACTCTGGTTTTGGGGCAAAACTCTATGGTAGATTTAGCTGATGCCATAGAATTTTTGCCCAATAACCAGAGTGCCGCCCCAACACCCCCAATTTGCCTATGCCCCTTCCAGTTCATGTAGGCACATTGCTGAAGTTCTGGGCATTCTGCCCTTTTTGGGAAGTGGAGAGGTGGGGCCTGGCAGTGGGAGACCCCCCCGCCCCCACCAGGGGGTTTGGCATCCCTATCCCACTATGTTGTACGAGTGAGCAGATGTTGTACAAGGAGCCCTTCCTGAGGCAAGGCATTCCCCCTTGCATAATTCCCAGAACCCGTCTGGCCCCTTCTGGACCCGCCAGTGCTCAATTCCTTTCCATCCCCGGGAGAAGGAGAAAATGGTTGCCTGTCTTAGTCCCTTACCAGGTCTCTATGGACCGTGCTGGCAGAAGTGTGGCTTCTCAGTAGGCCTCTCCCTACCCTTGGCACAGCACAGCTGATTGTCAGCCCCTGGTGGGCCATCTGCACAACTGCTAAAGCGACTAAGAACCTCAGAAGAGCCCTGCTGGATCAGACCAGTGGTCCATCTAGTCAAGCGTCCACTCTCACATAGTAGCTAACCAGTTCCTCTGCAGGGCCAACAACAGGGCACGGAGGCCGAGGCCTTCCCCTGAGAAGAACACCAGAAGAGCCCTGCTGGATCAGACCAGTGAGGGTCTAGTCCAGCCTCCCATCTCACACAGGGGCTAGCCAGTTCCTCTGGAGGGCCAACAACAGGGCAGAGAGGCAGAGGCCTTCCCCTGAGAAGAACATCATAAGAGCCCTTCTGGATCAGGTCAGTGATCCATCTAGTCCAGCATCCTGTCTCACACAGTTTCCAACCAGTTTCCAACCTCTAGAGCAGGGGTGTCAAACATGCGGCCTGGCGGCTGGATCAGGCCCCCAGAGGGCTTCCGTCAGGCCCACGGTGGAACTGGCCATCTCCTGCTTCTAGTTCTGCTGCTGCATCATAGCTTGCTTTGCCAGACTCTCTTAATCACTCAGCCATTTCATGTTTCAACCTGGGTCCTAGACTCAGAACTCTGAGCATGAGATTTCTGTGGTGAACGTCAATAAATCAAAAGTAGGTTTGCAGCTTACAGAGCGAATGTTTTAAGCATGTTTTTATTTTAAGTAAAAAAAATTGTGTTTGTGTCTTTTATAAAGTTTATATCTCCACTACCGGGCATTATGCATGGTCCGGCCCAACAATGTCTCATTTATGTCAGATCTGACCCTCATAACAAATGAGTTCAACACCCCTGCTCTAGAGGGTCAACAACAGGGCATAGAGGCTGAGGCCTTCCCCTGAGAAGAACATCAGAAAAGCCCTGCTGGGTAAGACCAGCGGTCCATCTAGTCCAGCATCCTGTCTCACACAATGGCCAACCAGTTCCTCCGGCGGTCCAACAACAGGGCAGGGAGGCCGAGGCCTTCCCCTGAGAAAAACATCAGAGCATTGTTGGATCAGGCCAATGGTCCATCTAGTCCAGCATCCTGTCTCACACAGTTTCCAACCAGGTCCTCTGGGGATCCAACAGCAGGCCAGAGAGGCCAAGGCCTTCCCCTGATGTTGCCTCCTGGCTCTGGGATTCAGAGGCTTAGTGCTTCTGAATGTGGAGGTCCCCCTCAGTCACCATGTCTAGTAGCCACTGATAGACTTATCCTCCATGAATCCATCACAACATCCCCTGGCAGCGAAGTCCACATTTTAATCCCTCTCTGTTCTGTGCAACAGAATGTCTGCAAGAGAATGACTAACTTGATCCTCCTCAGAGCGACTGAGAGCAGTGGGCAGTGCCACAAAACAGCTGGAGAATCCGGGGACCCACAGGGCCCCGTCCACATGGAGCCCAGGAAAACTGACCTGAATGTCCCATGGCCAAGATCGCCTCTGCCCCAGGGTCTCAGGTAGAAATCTATCCCATCTCCTGCAACTTGATCCTCTTAACTGGAGATGTCAGGATGGAACCTGAGATTCCTGCAGGACACTGAACACCGGTTGTGTGTCCCCTCGAGCAGATCTCCAGACAGGTGACACCGAAACATTTTAGATAAAGAATTGAGCAAGTTGTAAACTCTGCTAAGCTAAATACGTTTTAAAAGGGTTCCTTTCATCTACCGACTGAATTATCACAGACTTACCAGAAGAAGGAAGAGAGAAGCAGAAGACAGGAGCAATCGCAAGAGACTTGCTCAGAAGTCATAGATGGAGTGCTTTTATGCTGTTCCCTTCGGAGCTTAATGAGAGTGACTCATTCTAAAAAATAACGGGTGTGTCTATGCCAGTGCATATTGCCTACAAATCACAGGTGTAATCCCAGACATAATAGACAGATATTACACATGGGCGTCATTTTGGAATATCATAGGTCTGGAACGAGTTCTTACTAAGTTTTGAGTCTGTTTCCTGTTTCAGTTGGGATCGCAATGTGTTTCTTGTAAGGTGATGCAACATCGGTACGACCCCCCCCGCCCCCGCTCCCAACTTCAAGTATAGGCTAATGTGGTCTGAACCAGTGCTCCCTTTAAACTGTGGAGTCTTGTGAGCAGAAATTCTACTATGTGAGCTACTGGCATGAAAGTTGTGAGCGAGCGATTTGGCTACTGCATAAATTAGTTTGCTCTGGAGCTGTCCTTCCTGAGCTAAGACAAAAATGTGTGAGCTGGAGGCTAAAAAACTGTGAGCTAGCTCACACTAACTCAGCTTAGGGGGAACACTGGTCTGAACCTGATGTCTCTACGGTTTCAATCAATGCCAACGGGAATCGCGGAGGGCCGATTCGATCAAACACCATTGGTCCATCGTCTATGTATTGGTGGCACCCACAAACTTGAGGATTTACCTCACGGTATCCTCTTTTGCGCACTATATTCTAGTCCGAGGGCTACATTTTTAGCAGGCATTTTATCTGGTCTTCATGCTTACCCAGTGGAGGATAAAATTTCATTTTTGTTATCTGACACTGATGCGTATGTCTCTTATAAAGTTTCATTATTTGTCCTTGCTGCAAAGAATATAGGTTTCAAGGTGGCATCGGGAAGGGACATTATTCAGGTTACTGTGGTCAATGAGTCAAATTTGGTCATTGATTTCTGTCATTTTATATATATTCTGATATCAACCTATAGTTTGTTCGGAATTTGTATTTTGTAGTTTTGTGATGGCCAATGGCTAATCACAATAAACTGAACTGAACTTGATGAGACTGAGAGGGAGAGAGATGTTGGGGTCGTGGTGGATAGCTCCGTTTAAGTGCCAACCCAGTGTGCTGCAGCAGCGAAAAAGGCAAATTCGATGTTAGGGATTGTTAGGAAGGAGACTGAAAATAAAACAGCCGATATGATAATGCCCCTGTATAGTTCTATAGTGTGGCCTCATTTGGAATAGAGGAGGAACAAACACTGTCAGAACCCCACCTAACCTAACAAACAGGAAGTTGTTTAAATTTTATCAACCTGCCTAAACTATGTATTTGCCAGTTTGGTGTAGTAGTTAAGTGCACGGACTCTAATCTGGGAGAACCAGGTTTGATTCCCCCACTCCTCCACTTGCACCTGGCTGGATGACCTTGGGCAAGCCATAGTTCTGATAAGAGCTGTTCTTGACAAAGAACAGTTTCTGTCAGAGTTCTCTCAGCCCCACCTACCTCACACAATGTTCCCTCTAAGCTGTAGAGTCCTGTGAGCAAAAATTCTACTTTGTGAGCTACCTGCATTAAAGTTGTGAGCTACTGCATAAAGTTGGCTACTGCATAAATTAGTGTGTTCTGGAGCCATCCTTCCTGAGTTGAGACAAAAATGTGTGAGCTGGAGGCTAAAAAACTGTGAGCTAGCTCACACTAACTCAGCTTAGAGGGAACAGGGTGTCTGTTGTGGGGAGGGGGAAGGGAAAGGAGTTTGTAAGCCGCTCTGAGACACCTTTGGGTAGTGAAGGACGGGGTATCACTGTATCTCAAAAAGGATATCACAGAGTTGGGAAAAAAGAAGAAGAAGAAGAGATTGGATTTATATCCTGCCCTTCACTACCCAATGGTGTCTCAGAGTGCCTTACAAACTCCTTTCCCTTCCCCTCCCCACAACAGACACCCTGTGAATTAGGTGGGGCTGATAGAGCTCTGACAGAAATTGCTCTCTTTTTTCAAGAACAGCTCTTATCAGAACTACGGCTTGCCCAAGGCCATCCAGCCAGGTGCCAGTGGCAGTGTGGGGAATCAAACCCTGTTCTCCCAGATTGGAGTCCACACACTTAACCACTGCACCAAACTGGCTTTCCAAAGTACCAAAGTGGGTGACCTCCCCTAAGAGGAAAAGCTGAAGAGTCTGGGACTTTTCAGTTTAGAAAAGAGACATGATTTTGTTGTTGTTGTTGTTGTACATTTGCACAGGCAAGTCCAACTCTTCGCGACCTCATGGACCACATCACGCCAGGCCCTCCTGTCCTCCACCGTCCCCCGGAGTGTGCTCAACTTCATGTTCATTGCATCGATGACACTGTCTAACCATCTCATCCTTTGCCGTCCCCGTCTTCTTTGACCTTCAATCTTTCCCAGCATCAGGGTCTTCTCCTATGAGTACTCCCTTCTCATTTGGTGGCCAAAGTATTTGATTTGATAGACATTTATTAAAATTATGCATGGGGTGGAGAAAGTTGTCAAGGAAAAAAATCTCTCCTTCTCCCAAAATCCTAGAACTCGAGGGCATCCAGTGAAGTTGAGGGGTAGTAGATTCATGATGGACAAAAGGAAATACTTTCTTACCATCTTCATCAACATTTATTATGATCAAAGATCAGCCAAGCAGTTTACCAGGACCGATTACATGCAAATATAAAATAGTACTTTACACAGAGAATGTATTTTAATGTATTTATGCTTTTTATGGAAGCCGCCCTGAGCCCGCTTGCGGGGAGAGCGGGGTATAAGTTTGATAAATAAAATAAATAATAATGTGGAATTCACTGTCGGAGGATGTAATGATGGTCTCAGGAATAAACAGCTTTAAACGGGGATTAGATAGATGGATGATAGGTCTATCAGTGGCTACAAGCTGTGGCGACTGAGGGGAACCTCCACATTCAGAGGCACTAGATCTTTGAAATCCAGAGTCAGGAGGCAACCTCAGGGGAAGGTCTCGACTTCCATGACCTGTTGTTGGCCCTCCAAAGGAACTGGTTGGCCTCTGTGTGAGACAGGATGCTGGACTAGATGGACCATTGGTCTGATCCAACAGGGCTCTTCTTATGGTCTTAAGAGGGGAAGGCCACATGACGGAGTGAGCTCCCGTCTCTAGTTCCAGCTCCTGCCAACCTAGCAGTTCGAGAGCAAGAAATTGCAAGTAGATAAATAGGTACCACTTCGGTGGGAAGGTAACAGCGTTCCGTGCGCCTTGGTGTTTAGTCATGCTGGCCACATGACCACGGAAAAGTGTTTTGTATCTATCCATTGTATCTTTACTGCCGGAGCTCCGCTCCTGTGCGCTCCTGCAGGAAATGACTTCTGGAGACCACCAAAGAAGGCTCTGTAGAAGCAGGCAATGGACAACCATCGCTGCTTCGCATTTGCTGGGGTTGCTATAAATTTGGTTGGTATGTCTCGGGGGCACTTTACATACATTCTTATGGTATTTATTATACCCATGGATTTTATCCAGCAGAATCCTATCAAAATGTAGAAACGTATAAAATAAACATATCAATAAATGGAGATGTACACCAGCAGCAGAAGGCCTGCAGCTTTGTGCCCCTACAGATCTGGAATTGTGAAGAATAATAATTAAAAAATCAGAATGCCTGACCATTGGGAATTGCCTTGAAACTAATGGAAGATGTCATGTTTGCACTAAAAGAAGGCAAATTGCATTTCGAAAAGCTTCTGACCATTTCCAGTATCTGTTCATGCCTGAAAATTGCAAAGCATCTTGGGATTCCAGACTCTGAAGACTGCAATTGCCTCCAAGGGCCAAATTACATATTACAGCAACGACAGGTCCAGCCTATAGCCACCCACACCATTTTAGAAGAGAATTCAGCCATTTAAAAATTGCTACAGGGGCCACACTGCAGTCATAGAATCATTGACTTGGAAGGGACCTCCAGGGTCATCTAGTCCACCCCCCTGTAAAATGCAGGAAATTCACAAATACCCCCTACACCCCCAGTGACTGCTGCTCCATGCCCAGAAGATGACAAAATACCTCCAGGATGCCCGGGCAAACTGACTTGGAGGAAAATTGCTTCCTGACCCCCAAAGTGGTGAACAGCATTTCCCTGGGCATGTCCGAAAGGGCCACAAGAACTAAGCACTGATGCAACCCTTCCTGCCATCCCTTCTCATGGTCTGCCTGAGTTCACAGAATCAGCATGGCTGTCAGGTGGCCCTCTAGCCTCTCTTTGAAAACCTCCGAAGAAGGAGAGCCCACCACTTCCCGATGAAACCCGTTCGACTGAGGAACCACCTTAACTGTCAGGAAGTTCTTCCTAATTTTTAGCCGAAAACTCTCCAGTCATACCCGGTGACCTTGTTTTGCCCCTTGCACCTTTTCAAGTGCCAAAACAGCCCTCCATAGATGGATCAGGTTTGAGCTCTCACCGTAATTCAGAAAAGTAAAAAAAGAAAAAGATTACATATTGTAATGATAGATAGATGACAGATAGGTAGATGATAGACAGGCAGATGATGGATGGATGGATGGATGGATGGATGGAAGATAGATAGATAGATAGATAGATGATAGATAGATGATAGATAGATGATAGATAGATAGATGATAGATAGATGATAGATAGATAAGTGATTATATATAACAAAATATATGATATAGAAAATATTTCTCCCCTACACCCCCTTCATTACATTGGAAAGTTTTTTGGGGTCACTGTTCACAAAATACTATAGAACTTATTTCCACTGGGATACATTTATATTCAAAATTTTACATTTCAGATTTCGTGACTAACCTGGTTTCCCCCCCACACTGAATTCTTGAGACTATCATTGCTGCATACTCACTACTACGTATCTTCACCATTTCTGTGTACTCGCTGTTACTTTTGGAAAATAGGTAATATAACAAAAATACAAAAGGGAGGACCATTGTATAGCTTGTAGCAGGTATTACGGTTAGAACTGATTTTCATTCCGCTTCTTCACATGTTGAGCAGATCCAGACCATGTTTCTGCAGCATATCCTTAGGATTCCAAACTGTGTAGGTTATGCATCCATGTGCCTGGAGACAGGGCAGGGTCTTCTTACTCTTAGAGTTTGACTTTCAACTCTGAAATTTCAGTTACACCTCCATTAGTCAGCCTGAGCCTGCCTGGTAGGGATGATGTAGGGAGGGTGGGATATAAATTAAAATAAATAAATACAGGATAGGGTCTATTAGCTATTAAAGGTAAAGGTTCCCTTGCTCGAAAGCCAGTCGAATCCGACCCTAGGGTTGCGGTGTTCATCTCCATTTCAATGCCGAAGAGCCAGCGCTGTTCAAAGACGTTTCTGTGGTCATGTGGCCAGCATGTCTAAACACCGAGGCGCACGGAACGCTGTTACCTTCCCACCGAAGTGGTACCTCTTTATCTACTTGCAATTTCTTGCTTTCGAACTGCTAGGTTGGCAGGAGCTGGAACTAGAGATATTAGCTATTAGGGGTGTGTAAAAAAATAATTTGGCGCGATTTGGATTTGGCCGAATTGGGGAATCTGATTCAGCTAGCTGAATGACCCTCGAATGCCACTTTCGGCAATGCAAGCTGATAGAGGTGGCATTTGGCTGCCCAAATCAGATTCAACTCAACAATCCCCCCTTGAAGGGGGGGGGGTTCCTATCGCTGAAGGGAAGGCAAATTGTCCAAACTGAATGCACATTCCCATTAGTTATATCTCCCTGATGCTGTTGGGTTCATTTTCATCTAACTGTCTTCATTCAATCTCAGGGAAAATACAGTCAGTTGGTATATCTCTGGACTCCCTTTTTATGTTAGATGAACTTCACATATTTAGAAGAAGAAGAGAAGAAGAGATTGGATTTATGCCCTTCCCTTCATTACCCAAAGGTGTCTCAGAGCGGCTTACAAACTCCTTTCCCTCCCCCTCCCCACAACAGACACCCTGTGAGGTAGGTGGGGCTGAGAGAGCTCTTGAGAGAAACTGCTCTTTTTTCAAGAGCAGCTCTTATCAGAACTATGGCTTGCCCAAGGTCATCCAGCCAGGTGCAAGTGGAGGAGTGGGGAATCAAACCCGGTCCTCCCAGATTAGAGTCCACACAACCACTACACCAAACTGGCTCTCGATTTATATCTCTGAAACAGAGACTCCTCGACATTGAGAAACAAACCCTCTGGTCTCTTGCAGGTAACACTTGTTTCCCTTTGTAGTTTACTATGGTCCATTCTGCATCTGGCATTCACTCCACATTTTCTCAGCACTTGACCTGGTTCCCCCTTGCCGCAGAATAGCTGTTTTCATTGCATTGTCTCAGATCCTGGTTTCTGCATTGGCGGTCTCAGCTTGCCATCTATTTTGTTTTCAACGCTCTCTCCTGCATTGGTATGCAGATTTCCCTGTGTCAGTACTTGCCCCAGTCATCATTAGCCACCTGAGCCAAGTAATTCATGGTGAGGTGATAAATATAGAGGGGGAAATAGGGGTGAGGGAATTAACGGAGATCAGTGAAGTAGTCTGCTTATTGTTCTCTTCGAATTGGAAGCAGGGAAAGGAAAAGGGGCTGCTTGAAACCCCATTCAGATACCCTGGGGCAACACTGTACTGACTGCAAGGTCACACCTGAATGGTCATAATCTATGCAGAAGGTACCATAAAACACGATGGACAAAGGAAGTGAAAGCGGCATGCAGTGTAGAGGGAGATCAACCTCCTGACGTGGCTGTGGCAAAACTGTGAGGAAAACATGGGTGCAGAATCAGCCTATAACACCGAGACAGGGGCGTCCAAATGCCTATTTTACACAGCCCCCTTTATGCTTGCATGATGCAATGTCTTCCCATCAGTGGTTCTTCATGGGAGATTTCCGAATCTGCCTTATGACAAAAAAAATCTGCCCATGCAGTAGTAGGGAACTGATTGCTCATATTTAGCTTTGATGTGAATTGTATGTAAAAATATGGCCCTATTTTGCATAAGAAGACGGGGACGGCAAAGGATGAGATGGTTAGACAGTGTCATAGATGCAATGAACATGAAATTGAGCAAACGTCGGAGGACGGCAGAAGACAGGAGGGCCTGGCGTGATCTGGTCCATGGGGTCGCGAAGAGTCAGACTCAACTGTGCGACTGAACAACAACAACAACAATTTTGCATAACAGGCATAGCCTCCCAGGCTTGTTTCCGTTCTCTGATCAGATCAGTGTTCCCATATTACCCGCTCAGTAGTGAGGTTTCTTCTGGTTGCTATGAGGATCAGGGGATATAAGATTAAAGTTCTGGAGAGATGATTGATTTCAATTGTCCTCTGTGTATTTAAATACTGGTTTTCCTTGATTTAAATTGATGCCAATAAAGGGACTGACTGACTGACTGACTGATATTTCACCATTTCTGCACACTCAGTATCACTTTTGGCAAATAGGTAATGTAACAAAAATATAGAAGGGAGGGTTATTGCACATCTTGCAGTAGAATTTTTTTTTTAAAAAAATGTTTTTTCCTCAGAACTCACTTCTGTACATACATTTATATTCAACATATTACACTGAGAACTGATTTTCATTCTGCGTCCTCATTGCAACACCAGCATATGCAATATTTTAGATGACTCCTCGTTCTAAATTTAACTCCTATTCACATTGTACACACTCCATTTTCCCTCAAATAGGGCTCTCACCATAGTTCTTCAACATCTCAATTTCCCTCTAAAATGGTTTTGACATCCACAGGTCGGGCTTATGCCTGCCATAACTTACAGTTTTTATAACAAAAATGGCTATACAGTGGGTGTGATATACTATATCTGAAAAAACAGTGTAATTTTTAAGCTGTGTAGGCTTTTCACGTTGTGGAGCAAGTTGGAACGTTGAATAGGCCTTAGTGTCAAGGGAAATAGCAGAGCTCCTCAGCTTGGTATAACATTTGGGTGGTGGAGTGTGACTGGGAACAGAAGATAAATGCCTGTGCATGTCCTGCACTAGTCCCCTCAACTCTTTCCTGGATTTACCATATAATTACGGCCTGATGAAGGGTCGAAGTGGAGATTTACCTGGGACATCCGTTGTCGTGGTTAATACCATGTGGTTGACCTCATGTATTACAGTTTAGCTTCATATGTTTAAATTCAATTTGTACTTGTATTGCATCTTTAAAGCACAGTTAAGAGGTTCTTTTGTAATTTCAAATAGAACGTTGCATACATTCCTTAAAAATAGTTTGGCTTTCAGCCAGCATTGGGTATGGTGCAGTGGAGCAAAATATTACAGGTGGTAAATGGGCAGGCTCTTACCGCAGTGTCATTGGGTATAATATAGGGGGCTATGTGGGCAAAGTCTGGAATGGTGGGTAGAAAGAGAGGTGGCGGGAGAAGCAAATGTGGTATGACCTGCCTACGTGTAGGGACTGCGGTCCCTTCTACACCAGTTTGGTGTCGTGGTTAAGTGCGCGGACTCTAATCTGAGAGAACCGGGTTTGATTCCCCACTCCTCCACTTGCACCTGGCTGGATGACCTTGGGCAAGCCATAGTTCTGTCAGAGCTGTCCTTGAGAGAGCAGTTCTCTCAGAGCTCTCTCAGCTCCAACTACTTCACAGGGTGTCTGTTGTGGGGAGGGGAAGGGAAAGGAATTTGTAAGCTGCTCTGAGACTCCAAGTGAAGGGCAAGGTATAAATCCAATCTCCTCCTCCTCCTCCTCCTCCTCCTCTTCTTCTTCTACTTCCTCTTCTTCTGGAACTTTAGGGAAGCCCAGGAGGGAATATACGCCAGAGGCCCCAGTGTAAATTATTATTATTATTGTTATTGGTGTTATTGGTGTTGTTGTTGTTATTGTTGTTGTTGTTATTATTATTATTATTATTATTATTATTATTATTATTATTATCCCTGCTACCGCAGGTGATGTACAACACACTGAAATGTGGAATGATGTGCCTGGAAAGGAACCATCAGGAAGACATCTTCAGCATACCGAACATTAATCAGCAGCATATGTATTGACACAGCACACAATTATAAAAAAATGCTGAGAGTCTAGTAATTAAACCTCATCCTTGGCTTCGTCTCTCAGCAAAATTAACAAAGTTTATTAGGAGCATAAATCTTTCACCTGGATTAATTATCGTACCTTTAAGAAAAAGTATATTAAGACTTTAGGCAGGTTTCGACCAAGCTTCCCATGAATTATTTATTTATTTATTTGCAATGTTGATATCACACTGTTCCATTTGGAAAAAACTACTAATCACTAAGATAACAACATACAAGATCAAAGAATCAAATGGAACGAAGCAAGAAACAGCTGGAATGCGGAGAGCCTGAAGGATATCAAATGGCTGTTCCAAGGTTGTGGAACCAGCCCAGATTTCAAGATTGGCAATTGAAGCAACATATCAACTAGTGAATTATGTTAATAAATTCTTAAATACTTGTTAATGTTTTTAATTGTTTAAAGGAACACATGAACACAGGCATCTGTCTTAGAGTGAATCAGGCCCTTGGGCCTACCAAGGGCTATATTGTCTCCTCAGACTGGCTCCCAGATAGAGGTCTTTCATATCACCTGTTCCATTATACTTTTCATGAGAGATGCCAGGGATTGAACCTGGGACCTTTTGTATGGGAAGCAGATGTTGTACCACTAAAAAAAAAAAACCCATGCTTTAATTTTTAATCTTTTTTTATGTTTTCTGCCTTGTGGATCCTAATCAGGTGGAAAGATGACAGTGGCCCTGGTCACACGGGCCGGATATCATGGGGGGGAGGCGTGGCTGTTTGCCCCGGAGCAAACTACTGTGCGGCCGCCGGATCAAATGTCCCGCCGACATCCCGTGGTTCAAGGGGAGGTGCCAATCATACATCAGTCCTGAGGTGCAGCAAAGAAGCGGCGCGGCGGGGGTTGTGGGTTTTTTAACCGAAGTGTGTGCATGCACAATTGGGTGCTTGTGCGCATCCTGTGGAGACTTGGGGGAAAAAACCCTTTTTGCGATGGGACATGGGCGGGCGCCGGATGTCACGAGCTACCACCGGAGATGTGATCACACGCCCGCCCTTGCCCCATGGTTTCCGGAATCCAAGCGGGAAGCCTTGGATTCGCCATGGGAGCTTTATGCTTCCCAGATGTTGCGGTTTGATTGCAGCCGGAAAATCTGCCTATCTTCCCTCTGTAGCGTGGCTAATGCTCCTTGTGACCCCAGCCATAAATATATATTTGAATGACTGTGGGAACCCATGCATATTGGTTTATATATTTTCTTTGGATATGGGGTTATCAGATGGTTTTGTAATATGAAGATTTGTTGTTGGCATTTGTTTTGTGTGTGTGAATAAAATATTTTTTTAAAAAACAAATTAAAAGGAAAAAAAACCCTCCCTGAAAGGCTTGAAATTGCAAAAAGGTACATTCAGGACTGACAGAAAACTACAAAGTGAAATTCTTCTTTTGAAAGAGAGGAGGAGGAGGAAGAGGAAGAGGAGGAGGAGGAGGAGATTGGATTTATACCCCACCTTTCACTACCTGAAAGAGTCTCAGAGCGGCTTACTATCTCCTTTCCCTTCCCCTCCCCACCACAGAAACCCTGGGAGGTAGGTGGGGCTGAGAGTGCTCTTTGGAGAACTGCTCTTGAGAGAACAGCTCTGAGAGAACTTGTGACTGACCCAAGGTCACACCAGCAGCTGTGAGTGGAGGAGTGGGGAATCAAACCCGGTTTTCCCAAATTAGAGTCTGCGTACTTAACCACTACACTAAACTGGCATAAGAGGAATCAAGGTGTATGTGTAAAACAAGTGGCTTTCAGGGAAAAAATAAATAAATAAAACTCTGTATAGCAATGCTGGCAGGTCTCTTCATATAACATGCATGCCAAAGTAAATTTGAGTGGTTTTGGGGTCATGTTATACATGCAACAGGAATCAGTGGGTTTCCTAAGACGACTCCTGATACTGCCGAAGCATTATGCCAGCCAAAACCCTGGTGTAGCCCACAGAGACCCATTCAAGGAGGGAAAAGATCCAATTACACTTCCTTTGCAGTCCCAAACCACTTGCAAACCCTGGAGCCAGTCAAATCTTACCCCACCAGTCAATCACCCCCATGACACCCACCCACAACCAACCTAGGCCTACCTAACGTTTGGCCAAACACACAAAGCCGGATGAGGGGGAATATCACATTGGGAAATATGATTCTGGCCAGTGTTGTGCACACTTAAAGCATGTAACCTTCAATTTTGGTGGTGAGAAATGCAGAAGAGGAGGAGGAGGAGGAGATTGGATTTATACCCCACCCTTCACTACCCAAAGGTGTCTCAGAGCGGCTTACAAACTCCTTTCCCTTCCCCTCCCCACAACAGACACCCTGTGAGGTAGGTGGGGCTGAGAGAACTCTTGACAGAAACTGCTCTTTTTGAAGGACAGCTGTGCCAATCCCATTATTGACAAACTTACCTTTGACAATTTTGACTGGAAAACCATCTATAATGCAAAATATAAACTGTTATTACTTGGCTAAACAATGTATGACTTTTAAGACTTTTTTTTGTACAATCTATATTTAATGTTACCTTCGAAAGTATTTGTCTTATATGAAGAAAACCAGCGATTTACTGTTTGTATTTTATTGTTTTATTGTTAAAACTAATAAAAATGTTTTAGTTAAAAAAAAAGAACAGCTGTGCCAGAGTTATGGCTTGCCCAAGGTCTTCCAGCCAGGTGCAAGAGAAGGAGTGGGGAATCAAACCCGGTTCTCCCAGATTAGAGTCCGCACACTTAACCACTACACCAAACTGGCTCTCTTAAAGCATTATATCAAGGCACTTGGCACAAGCAGTCAAGGCGTGGTTGCTGTATATGCCTTACCCTATTCTGCTCAAAAGCCTTATGGGTTTGGTGTAGTGGTTAAGAGTAGCGGATTCCCCACTCCTCCACATTAAGCCAGCTGGGTGACCTTGGGTCAGTCACAGTTCCTTCAGAGCTGTTCTCTCAAGAGCAGTTCTCTCAGAGCTCTCTCAGTCCCACCCACCTCACAGACTGACTGTTGTGGGAAGAGGAAGGGAAGGTGACTGTAAGCCACTCTGAGACTGAGTGCTATAAATCCAATTCTTCTTCTTCTTCTCCTTCTTCTCCTTCTTCTCCTTCTTCTCCTTCTTCTCCTTCTTCTCCTTCTTCTCCTTCTTCTCCTTCTTCTCCTTCTTCTCCTTCTTCTCCTTCCTCCTCTTCCTCTCTTCTGACCTAAGACACAGACACCAAAGGGGTGACACTCTTCCCCTAAGGGATATTGCAAAGCAAACACACCCCATATAGGTAAGGGAGGAAGGGGATGCCCCCACCCCAACTGCCTTGCTCCAAGTTCAAACATCTCCTCCTGGCCCCTGACCTTACTCAACAATCCTAACTCCCCATCACAGTTCTTAGCACTCACAGTGTATGCTGTGCCGCTGGAAAGGTCTTGAGTGAGGCAGAGTGTCAGGTGGCATCATGTAAACTCGTGCAAAGCTGCAATGCCAATTCTGGTCAAGTATCCAGAAATGTCATCACGCTGGGGATCGCAAGACTCTGGGTAGCGAGAGGGACCTGTATATTCACATGCTTTCTCTTGCGATGTCTTTTGATAACATGCTGTGTCTTGTTCCCTGTTGCAAGCCAAATGGTGAGGCCAAATGGCCTCAATAGCCATGCCATAAACCCACATTCTTTCACACTTTCATGCCAAAAGCCAGACCTCATGGCTACACTTTCTGGCCCACATGCGACAAGTCACGAACTCAATGAAGTAGCTGGCGTTTGGGGTCATGTTAGGATTTGTGAAAAGGCCCTGAGAAACCTGCTGTTGCAGGTAAGTTGGAAAAACCTGATTCAGGCTGGGGAGCCGATTTTTAGCTGAAAGAATAAAAAGGCAAACCTCAGATTTTTTTTCTCTTCTTTTGCAAACAGCCTCTGAGGTATTGCGAAATGTAACTTCCTGTTTGTTCGCTCGTTAACATTTGAAGGAATGTAGATTTACACAATCTGAGCAGCTGGTTTCCAGCTGTTGGCTGGGAAGTTGCGAAAGGACACGAGGGGGGAGGTGGAATGAGTCTACTAACGGAGCTGCAAAATGGGATTTATATCAGAAAAGAATAAAATCCTTCTCATTTAAACTTCATACATATATGCATACATATAGTTATTTACAGGTTGTAACCAGGTACATTATACACAAACCATATCTACTGACTAGAGAAGCATAGTCCATGCAGATCTATTGGGAAGACACAGGCTTTCCAAAGAACCCAGAAGGCGGGACTTTTCAAAGACTCGGGACTTTTGGAGTTTCACCGGAACCTCCAAATTAGGGCAAGTTTGCATAACGCTTTATGGAAGACATATGTCGAGGTCAGGCTGACCCAGGAGGACAGCAATAATTGGGAGACCATCAAGTGGGGACTTTCCAGAGACCTCTTAGATACCAGGAAGTTTGCACAACACTCATCAAATAAGGAAGTTTTGCACAACAAGACACTTAGGAAGAAAGGTCATTTTGACCTAAAACAGCTATAAACACCGGGAAGACCCCGATCATTAGGGAATAAATACAGCTGTTCTCAATTGATTAGAGAAACAATTTAAATGTCAAACACTTCTGATTGGTCAAGACTGATCAACAATATTGGGTAAACAGAATCCGAAAAGAGGATATAAGATAGGGAATTGATATCAGGGAGTCAGTCAAGTCCAGATCCAGAGAGAGAAAGAGAGGTGGTTCAGACCAGACAGTCCTTGCCCCGGGTCTCCAAAAGAAGAGAAGCAGCTTTGCCTGAGGTCAACATCAGTGGTGAGCAATCATGTCTTGACTCTTGAAAATTGCAATAGGCAAGAGATTATTAGGAGCTGCATAGAACTGTTGATTGATGTCATGTTTAAAATAAAACTTCTAAAACTATAGAACTGTGTCTGGTCTTCCTTCTGCTGAGAGGCAAGGTTCCGTTACACATGCAGAGAAATATGCAAAGATCCCGTTGACACAAGCGAACAGCTTGGGGCCGAAAGAGAAACGGCTAACAGAACTGGTGGAGAATGCGGGCAGCTATTTTAATCTGCATGACGGAGGCTTGGCTTTTTGACAGATAGGAACTTCCAGACTTTAAATTGTTATACTACAGCACAGATGTTTTAAATAGAGCAGTTTAAATATGGGGAATAAATCCAGCGCACTATCGGAACGGAGATTGGCTAAGCGATTTAAAATAACTACAACTAAGCAATTAGGCAAGGAAAAGGAGGAAGATGCAGACGCTTTGCAAACTTGGGTAAAAGCCAAAGGGACTGTCGGTCTAATTCAGGAAGAAATGTTTCAGGGAAAAAATCCAACAGAAGACGCCAGTACTATTTTTAAACAAGTTAAAGAATTGACCAGAAACAGAACGCAGGTCGAGAAAGCTGGAAGGTGGACGTTGTGGTTGCTTGCCAAGAAACAAAAAACTATGTTAGATGAGTGCACATCCAAGATCCAGGACTTAGAATCTCAGATTGATAAATTAAAGGAGAAGGAAAATTTAAGAAAAACTCAATATTTGGACAGCGTTGCGCAGAACTTACAGAACTCATCTGCCCTGCACCAATTAATTGAGGAATGCGACGGCTGGAGGGACCAGGCCAGGGACGCCCAGAATAGATTAACCCTTCTGGAAACTCAATTGGCAGATGTCCAATCAGCGGTTAGGGGTGTTACTCAGCTTTCTAAGACGGAAGTTGATAGCCACCAAGACCATTCCCAATGCCAGAATAAAATTCAGAAATTGAAAGAGGTTTTAAGTGTTAAGAAAGGGGTGATGGCTGCATTTGCAGCAGGGGTTGGACCACACAGTGGGCTAGAGATAAACCCAGAATGTGATCCCGATCTGCCCGATGATTGTCAGGAAGACATATGGGAAAGTTTCTTTGCAGATCGTACAAAGGCTGCACTACAAGACTGTGAGGCAGAAAGGGACAAAGATCAGAGTTGCCCTATTGTTCCTGTAATCAGGAAATCAGTTCAGACTGATCGAAACGTAAGAGGTAATATTACGACAGATACAATTGAGGAAATTGTCCCGATGAAGTTTGCGGATTTGCAAGTTCTTGCTCAAAAGGTAGGAAAGCTGAATTCTGCTTTAGACTGGATGTTTGAAGTGTCCAGACAGACAGATCTGTATGAGGATAATTTGAAATGGTTGGCGCGTCAATGCTCCACCCCGGACACTTGGGCGACCATCCAGCAATATTTGAGAGATGCGCCAGCTGGCGTAGGCGGCTTTTGGGTCGCCTGCATGCAAGCATTAATGCCATATTGTCGCGTTTCTAAAGCCTTCTACGCGGAAGAGCAGAAAGCTGATGAGTCCCCAGAAATTTATGTAAAACGGAAGGAATTGCTGGGGGTTGCATCAGGGGTAGTACATATGATTTGGGGAGTCCCTGACTATGATACCGTAGAGTTTAAAAGAGAACTTGTGGCGGGTCTGAATGCTGCGTGCAAGATTATGCTGGGACCCATCACAGTAGGGCCTCTGACTTATCCCCAACTCCAAGCGAGAATCCGCCAAGCGGGCCAGTTGTTTAGGGAAAGTTTGAAAAGTCAAACGAAATCAATGGGGGGAAAGGAAAAGAAAGAAGGTGTGATACGAAATGTGACCTTCTCTAACAATGGTCCTTGGAGCAAAAATGCTCCCCCAGACATAAAGCCACGTGCCCCCAGGACCAATCAATCCTGGAATAATAGCAGGCCATATCCCTCCGGGAATGGCTACAATAGATCAACAGGAGGAAATGGACCCTATAATAGGAGTCAGGGTATAACAGGGAACAGAAATTCCCCCCAGGGCCCCACAACAGGGAACAGAAACCCTCCGAATAGGCCAAACAGGAGAGAATACTCTGAGGGAGTCAGACAAGGCATCTGGGAAAAACTAATGGAACTAGGCGAGGCCAGAGAAAGGTGGGATGGATGATCGACCTCTGACCTTATTAAACGCCTAGCAGACATTCTGAGACGGCAGGAACAGGATGCACGGCCAGTGGCGCGTGCCAGGACGCCTGACATCCAGTTATGCACACAGGAGTGTGCAACTGGGGGAGTTAGGTGGGATGCCCCTGGAATAAGTTTCTCTGGGTAGGGGTCCCCCTCCCAAGCATTCCCCAGAAAAGTTATAGATTTAGATTATGATACTTGGGGAAGGCCAATGGTCAAGGCTAACCTGGGAAAAGGGGATAAAAAGCCTACACTTTTGGTGGATTCAGGCGCGTCTGTGAACGTGCTGGGCCCAGAATGGGTGCCTAAAGGCTACAAGCCAACAGAGGCAGCCGAGGAAATTCATCTTGTGGGGTTTGAAGGGTCAGACGCCCCGGCAAAAGTAATGAACCTTTGCCCTATTCAGATTGGGATGCTGGCAACTAAGATACAGTTCTATGTGTCTGATCAGAATAAAGAGTCAGGGATTATAGGCAGCCCGTTTCTGAAGGAGCATCAGTTAGTGGTCGATTTGTCAAATGATTGTCTTTGGCAGATGCCCGCTGAGAAAAATCTCACTCTTCCTATATACTCAATACAGAAAAAACATGCTTTGAGGAGATCTGATGAGATCAAGCCTCAGGGAAAGGAGGAATGGATAAAAGAATTCCCTTTAATCGGGATCAAGAATAGGAACGAGTGTGGGAAAATAGATGCAGAGGTTCTTATCACAGGGCCTGATCCTAGACCCCAAAAGCAGTATAAATACCTCATGGAAGCAGAAAACGCAATCACAGAAATAATTGACTCCTTAGTGGCACAAGACGTGCTAGTACAGATGGAGAGTATCACTAATGCGCCCATATGGCCTGTCAAAAAGAAAGACGGCACTTACTGTTTGGTGATTGATTTCCGCTTTCTTAATAATTCAACGCCATGCACGGCGAACATGGTGGCAAGCTATCCAGAAGTCATTGCCGCTATAGCGGGAGGAGCCAAATGGTTTACTGTGATTGACATAGCCAATTGCTTCCACTCTCTTCCCCTGGCCCCATCGTGCTGATACAAATTTGCCTTCACATTTCGCGGAAGACAGTATTGTTACAAGAGATTGCCACAGGGATTGCACCTCTCACCCAGTATTTGTCATAAACATGTCACCCAGATGCTAGATAAACTTCCCCCAGAGTACAGGGAAGCCACCTCTTCTTATGTGGATGACCTTCTAGTGTTTGGGAAGACCCCTGAGTTCGTGCAGAGTGCAACTAGGGCAGTTCTTAAACTCTTGCAGGAAACTGGATTTAAAATCAATTGGGATAAGGCTCAGTTAGTGCAGCAAGAGGTGAAGTACCTAGGGGTGCGTCTGTGACAGGAAGGAAGAACCCCAGACGCACAAAGGGTAGAAGCTATAGGGAAACTACCAGCCCCTACAGACGCCCATGCTCTGAGGGCAATTTTGGGGACCTTGAACTTGTCTAGAGAATTCATAGAGGGGTTTGCTGAGAAAACTCAACCCCTGTGGGCTCTCTTGAAGAAAAACCGGAAATGGGAATGGGGACCCGACCAAGCTCAAGCACTGTTTCAATTAAAGCAGGATTTGGCTCGTGCGCCAGCTTTAGCATATCCCCAATTGGGAAAGCCTTTCATTGTTCAGTTGGCATCTACGGAAATAGCAATTGGAGCTACATTGATCCAGAGACAGGACGAAAAACAGAGAGTGATTGTCTATGCATCCAGGCCTCTAAGTGGAGTGGAACAGAATTTTACCCCATGTGAAAGAGAGTGCTTGGCACTATTTTGGTGCTTACAGCAGTGGGGGTACATACTAGGGGATAGCAAGGTAATCGTGCAGACCACACATAGCCCTTTGAAGTATGTGGTTAGTGGGAAGATTCAGGATGAACACGTGAGTAACCCGAGAATTGCACAATGGACCTTAGCTCTGGTAAATAGAGGGATCCAGATAGACAAGGGAAAAGTGTTGGCACCGGTTCCCTATGGTCTGTTAGTGCAAGGAGAAAAACATGAATGCCCACTGCCTGAATACACACACATTCAGTGGCCGGTGCAATCAGGGATGTCCCTGGAGGAAGCACTAGGGAAATCATATAAAACATGGTTTGCAGATGGATCTTCGTTCTTTGAGAAAGGAAAAGCGAAGACAGGGTTTGGGATCGTCAGAGCTAACGATAACCTAGAGAAAGGAGGGGCTGTGGTCCCCCACTCAGCCCAAGCCGCAGAGATTGCTGCTGTTAAGGAAGTGTTTGCCACTGAGAAAAAGACAGATAATATTGCAATTTTCACAGATTCTGAGTGGGTGAAACAGGCTTTGCTAGTTTGGCTCCCAATTTGGAAAAATAAAGAAATGTGTACTTCAGATGGGAAGCCTGTGGCCCATGCTCAAATGTGGAAGGAAATTGCAGATTATGTGCAAATCTGGGAAGGAGACATTAGGGTGATGAATGTAAAAGCACATCAAAAAGCAAAAACGAAAGAAGCATATTGGAACAACAGAGCTGATTCTTTAGCAAAATCCTCGGCACTGAAAACTCTAGACAATTCTGCTAATAAGTCTGAGGAAGGGAAGGTAACCAAAGTAGTTACCAGGTCCCAAGAGAAAAAGGTAACCCCACCTATTTTGGATCTAGCCACCCTGCAAAAGGGTGATACAGAAATCCAAGAGTTGTTGAAAGCAGGAAAGAGCCCCTGTGGAAAGTATGAAATTCAGACAATAGAGGGCGCAATTTGGGCAGTGAGAGACAATCTTAGGTTATGGATAGTACCCAAAATGGTGAGGACCGATTTGATCCAGTATGTTCATGAACAAGGGCATTTCGGATGGGAGAGAACCCTAGAACAAGTGAAAGGCGTAGGTTGGTCACACGTTGTCTGTTGTGGGGAAGGGAAGGGAAGGGAAAGGAGACTGTAAACTGCTCTGAGACTCCTTCGGGTAGTGAAAGATGGGGCATAAATCCAGTCTCTTTCTCCTTCCTTCCCAACCAACTTTTACTTGTTGTTTTTATGTCTTTGTGCATATTTAAACCCAGTTTTTAATTTGTTTTAATTATGTTGTGTTTGGTGGGGATGTTAATGGTTTTAAAATGTGATTTTTATCATGGGCGTTTCAAATTGCTAGCTGCCTCGGCGGCCCTTGAGAGGGCAGAAAGGAAGGATTGGACGTTTGCAAATAAAATCAACAAATACATGAGGAACTGTGTCTCAGTGGCAGAGCATCTGCTTTGTTATCAAGAAGTCCCAGGTTCATTCCCTGGCATCTCCAGTAAATAGGAACAGGTGGGAGCGGATGTGAAAGACCTCCCTCTGAGATCCTGGAGAATTGCTGTATTAGTCTGTTGCATGAAGACAGTAAAGAAAGGAAAGAAGAAGATAAACATCCTCACACCCACCTAAATAGGGATGTCAACCTTCAGGTAGGGCTTGGGGATCCCCTGGAATTAAAACTCATCTCCAGACTACATAAATCAGTTCCCCTGGAGAAAATCAAGGCTTTGAAAGGGTGGAATGTATGGCATTGTACCCCACTGAGTTCCATGTCTACCCTGGGCTCCATCCCCAAATCTCCAATTTTCCTAAACTAGATCTTGCCATCCTATCCCCAATTCCCCCAATCCCCCGCCTGGTTCCACGGGGGACCTGGCAACCCCACACAATAGAAGTTTCCATAATACTCCTTCTTGTAGTATAGTGCTAAAGGATGGGAGCCCATTTTGGTCTTTCAACTGAAAAACTCCTGTCTCAATTTGCTTTTTCTTCACGCAAATTAAAAATGTGAGTCTTCGTTTTTGCATGATTTTCCTTGAGCCAAATTTTCCACACTACGTTAATGTGTTTTGACATTATTTTGGCTTCAGATGCAGGTATGTGACCAATAGGTCCCTGCCACATGGCAGGGAAAACACCGGTGAAGGTGCGCCTAATTAGAGCTGCACCAAAATAGAGACGCTGCGGGCGGGATCCCATGGATCCCGTGAGCCGCGCGCCGTTGCTCCCCGGCACGATCAGATGCTGGTGAGGAAGAGGCAAGTGGGAGGGGGAGGCTGCTGAACTGCCCATGTGTGAGCATGCGCAGTTCGGCCGGGGGCCGGGGATGCGCCGGCGGCAAGAGACGCTGGCGATCCCATGGCCAGCCGTGATGTGGACCTACCGGATGAACCACCTAGGTAGGTGGTTCATGTTTGCTGCGGGGCTGTCAGGGGAAGGGCCGGATAGGGAACGGGCCCGCAACACTTCCCAGATGTTGCAGTGGGATCGTGCCCGTTTGCTGCGCCCCCGATCCGGCACACTCCCGACCCAAAACTCCTTGTGAGAACAGGGCAATAGTAGACTTTTTGAATGCCATAGAAGGAACATCTGGAAAGGAAATGGGTGAAATGAAGAATCTGAGGACAACATAGGAAACTGAAGTCAAACCCAAAAGGCGAATATTCACTAACCCGTAGAAATACCTGATGAATTAGATTAAAACTAGGGAGACCTGTCCATAACAATGTAGACCACTTGTTGTTGTCGTCGTTGTTGTTGTTCAGCCACATAGTCATGTCCAACTCTTCATGACCCCATGGACCACATCACATCAGGCCCTCCTGTCTTCCGTCATGCTTCGGAGTTCGCTCGATTTCATGTTTGTTGCCTCGATAACACTGTCTGACCATCTCGTCCTTTGCCTCCCCCTTCTTCTTTGACCTTCAATCTTTCCCAGCATCAGGGTCTTCTCCAGTGAGGGCTCCCTTCTCATTGGGTGGCCAAAGTCTTTGAGCTTCAGCTTCAGTCTCTGGCCTTCCAGGGAACAGCCAGGGTTTTTTCCCCTTCAATATAATTTTATTAGATTTTTTCCCCATAACCAAACCAAAACACATATTATACGAATTCCAAACAGATGAGCATACAGCCACCTTTTCTTCCGTATTTTGTACCTAAAATTTCATTCCTAACCCTTCAAGCTCTATTTCCAATTATAGAATTTACTCCAGTTTTTTTTCAAAAAAAGAATCATCTTTCCCTTTTAATATACATGATATTTTATCCATTTCAGCGACATCGAATAGTTTTTGTATAACCTCTGTCCTATCTGGAACTTTATCCATTTTCCAGTATTTGCCATATAGAATTCTAGCTGCCGTTATACAATGAATCAACAGATTTTTCTCTACTTTACAGGGAACAGCCAGGGTTGATTTCTTTTAGGATTGACTGATTTGATCTCCATGCCATTCAAGGGATTCTCAAGTAACAATGTAGTAACATTGCTACGTGTAGTAACATGTCATAACAATTGCTACAAACAATTTTACAATGTAGTAATGTTGCTACAGTAACAATGTAGACCACAGTCCCTAATAATTTATCCAAGCAAGTATGTAAGACTATTTTGTGCAGGGCAATCCTTTCACCTGTGCAAAAAAGCTCTCTTGAATGTTTTTTGCATAGATCCAGGTGGGCAGACATGTTGGTCTGAAGCAGTTCAACAAAGGTTGAGCCCAGTGGCACCGTTAAGTCCAACAAAGTTTTATAAATAAATAAATAAATGTATTGATGATGATAATAATAATGATTAATTAATTAATATAAAATAAAATAAAGTTGTGTTGGTCTTAAATGTGCTACTGGACTCAAACTTTGTTCTTCAGTTTTTCATAGTTTGTTGAAAGTCAGGATAGTGCAAGTTTTCCTGACTTACTCAGCCAGGCAATTCCACAAGGTGGGCGCTGCAACGGAGAAGGTACAAATGTAACAAATAAGGTGGGAGCTGTAGCTCACTGGCAGATCACCTCCTTGGCATACAGAAGGTCCCGGGTTCAATCCCTGGCATCTCCAGTTAAAAGGATTGGGTAGGAGGTGATGTGAAAGACCTCAGCCTGAGACCCTGGAGAGCTGCTGCCAGTCTGAGTAGACAATCCTGACTTCGATGGACCAAGAAGAAGAAGAGAAGAGATTGGATTCATACCCTGCCCTTCACTTGGAGTCTCAGAGTGGCTTACAAACTCCTTTCCCTTCCCCTCCCCACAACAGACACCCCGTGAGGTGGGTGGGGCTGAGAGAGCTCTTTTGAGAACTGCCCTTTCAAGGACAGCTCTTGTCAGAACTGTGGCTTGCCCGAGGTCACCCAGCAGCTGCAAGTGGAGGAGTGGCGAATCAAACCCGGTTCTCCCAGATTAGAGTCCACACACTTAACCACTAGACCAAACTGGCTACACCAAGGGTCTGATTCAGCATAAAGAGGTTTCATGTGTTCATGTATGTTCTAGGGATCACAGATGTTCTTAAGAACTGGTCCTAGAGCCTGCTTATGGGGTAATACCAGTGGTTTCTGTGTGTCCCGTTCACCACTTTTGATATTCCAATACAGAAAAGTAGTGAAGGTTTGATATTTACAAATAATATTTTCAACAGCGGAAGTTCTAATATTCGCCCTGCCCCTCTCCCTCCCCCTGCAAAGTGATTAGCAAATCTGAGTTGAGGCAATTTAAGTCTACAGCAAAACAGCATCCAAATAACCCAGGGCAACAGCAGGCTGAAACCGGTCTGACCACTGAGGGGAGGGAATGTAATGCAGAATGGGGGAGGTTGAACCCAATTTGAGTGCAGAATGGGGGGGGGGAGAGACTTGGATTAAAAAGAAGGTTGAATTTGATTTTAGTGCTGAATTGCTTGGAGGACACCGCGCTGAACATTGATTAAAAGGAGAGTGCGGAAAGGGCTAATATTGACTCTGATGGACCAAAGGTCTGATTCAGTATAAAGCAGCTTCATGCGTTCATGTGTTCAAGGATCCCTGATAAACCTCTAACGAATCTTTAGTGATCCCAGGAAAATATCTTAGAAACCACCAGTCTACAGTATTCTTTTTTTTTAATACGTTTTTTTTATTATTCTGTAATGTACTCCGCCATTACCACGTGCGCGGCCGTTGGGCCATGTGGTCAAGCACAAGCCTAAAGCTTCGTACATTTAGAACAATAGCCAAGCAGATCCTAGCCCGCACCAATCAGAGGGCCAGGTCCGCAGCCGAGAGCCTATGGGACTCTCGGCTTCTGTAAATAACCTATAGGGTGAATAGGGGTGTGTTTTGGTGGTCGGTTTCTGTGCATATATACCGGCCTGTGCGCCGGCTTATTTTGTCTTCTTCCTGATTGAATAAAGTACTCTTGCTGAAATCACTCCACGTTTCCGAGTACTTTTCATATTCTGAACAATATATTCAACAGTACATTCAGAACACATAATAATACCATGCAATAATCAACATTCTCAACCCGTAAGAGCCTTTTTAAAAAATATAACAGATCTTTGTAATAAGTGTTGTTTGGAATCACTTTTTCTTCTGCTAGATATTCCACTGCTGGGAACCAAGTTTCTTGAAAATCTTTTTGGTGAGAGACTATTTTACCATATACAAAGTGTTCCCAGATTCTGTTTTGCCAACATTGCAGAGTAGGTTGATTTTTATTTTTCCAATATTGGGCTAATGTTATTCATGCAATTGCTAACAATGTTGCTATTAATTTTCTAGTGACTTTTCTTACACAGGTATTTGGAATGGCATCCAACAGGACTGTTTCAGGTAGAAAAGGTAAGTTAGTTCCCGTAATTTTGTGAATTTGTTGAACAATTTGTGTCCAGAATTGTTGAGCAGATGGACAGGACCACCAACAATGCACAAAATCTCCAATCTTCCCACATTTTTTCCAACAGAGATTATTTATTTTTGGATCTATTTTATTTAGCCGTGCAGGTGTAAAGTACCAGCGGTGAAGTATTTTAAAGAAATTAAGTTTGATACAAAAGATCTTTGAAGAAGAACTGGGCGAGCTCCAGATTTTGTCCCATGAGTCCATCTGGATTCTGTTTTGACAATCCATTTGCCCTTTAAGTTGTGAGGCTATCATTTTCTGTTGCAGTTCAGTACGCAGAATTTTATATACTTTCGAAATCAAACCTTTTATCTCTCCGTTCTTGTGTCTAATCAGGATTTCAAATGGTGTAAGTATTTGAGGATCTGTACTTCTAGCCGACCACTCTCTGGTGAGATGTTGGAGTCGAAAGTATCTAAACCAAGGTATATTTTCTCCTATTTTCCTCTCCAGAGTTGCTTTTGGGATCGTTGTCCCTTTGTCCATTATATCTATTATTCTTGTTAGCCCAGCCTTCCTCCAATTCTGGAATGTGTATTCTTCAGGAAACTTGGAATAATGTTGTGAAGAAATAAATGGCCTCTAAATTTCATAAAAGGCAAAGTAAGGTCCCGGTCACACAGCAAATTTGCTGCAGGAGAGTCACGGGTGGTGGGCGGATTATCGGGGCGCGATCACACTGCAACATCTTGCAAGTGGAGTGCACCCATGGCCAACCCGCGGGGGGAGGGCGGGGTATAAATAAAATTAAATAAATAAATAAATACCACCGAAAAAGCGCAATAAAAAACCAGTACCTAGTATGTAGTGGCAAACGGTTTGCCACGGGCTGCCTACGGACTCCTGCGGTGTGATCACACCAACCCCTCATTAATGCACAGGTGGGGACGACAGGACCCTTGGTTTGCCGCTGACGTTTTGGATCGTGTTCTGGCAACTCTAATTGCACTGGAGCAATTAGCCACGCCTCCCCCCTGCATTATTCGGCCTATGTGACTGGGGCCTAAGAATAGCTGAGAATCTCGTTAATAATGCTGGGCCCCAATTTTGTTCTAGTTCCTAGCTTAAACAAGGCAAGTGAGACACTGATTCAGCTTCAATGGGTTGTTTCTCTCAGCTTTCCCCTGTGCAGTCCAGCCAAAGAGAGGGAGTTGAGAACATTTTTTTTCTGGCGTTCTGCTGATTTCCCACTCCCCGTCACTGGTGTTTGCTGTGTTACTCACCCCCTACTCACCCTGTGTCAACCTTCAGGTGAGGCCTGGAGATCTTCCAGAACTAAAGCTCATCTCCAGACTATAGTGATCAGTTCCCTAGGAGAAAATGGTGGCTTTGAAAGGGGAACTCTATGGCATTATACCCCACTGAGATCCCTTCCTTCCATATTCCCAACCTCCACAGTCTCCACCCTAAATCTCCAGGAATTTCTCAACCCAAAGCTGCCAACTCACAGAATGATGTGGGTATAAAGGGTCACTTTTTAGAGGCTAAATAGGATTTTTTGGCAGGGTTCTTCCTATGTAAGGGGATTCTTTTCACCTCCTGCATGATACTTATGGCATTCCCACACCCATCTCTCAATTGCTTGAGCAGCTAGGTTGGACCGGGAGGGAATGCCTTGGGTGCCGCGTAGCATCAAGCAAGATCACAGTTGACTAACAAGCATCTAGGGAAAGGAAAATGAGGCTGAACACCCCTTAGCGCTGTTTTATGTGCAGACTAGGATATAGAAATCTAATAACACTGGCTAGTTCAGGAGCTAAAGTGGTTTAGCCTGAAATTCTGGTAGCTCTATATGGCTGGCTCTTAGCACTGACCCATACTAATGATTCAAGCTGTGTTCTACTGAGGAAGGTTAAGCTTTAATAAAATCTAATCTAACTCACTTATGTGGTGTCTCGTGTCTTCATTTAAATTGCTCGTATGAGGGTCAAAATTATAGCCTAACACAATCTTGGCTTTATTACAGGCGTGGCGGTGAAGTAATATTTAAGATCCCTTTCTTTCACTTCTTCTAACAAGACAAGTACCTCCAAACTCTGGTTCAACCAAAGTGGTTAACCCTAATTGGAGGCCCATGGTCTATTGGGGAGAGAATGTGTGGGAGAAAAATGCGACACAACAAATCATTTTGTGGAAGAAAATTGGCCACAGGTTTATTGGGATCAAACCAAGGAGCATTGGTGCAGCATGGGGCTGGATCCATGCACTGAACAACCCTACTCACACCTGATGGAAACCCACCCCACCTACTGGGGAAGGAACCGAGGAGTGAAAATGTTTGTGGGGAGCTCATAGACACCGGCTGATGTGTGGTTCCATTGCCACCTGGTGGTAAGAGCCAGGCGACAGCTCTTGAGGTGGGCAAGCCATTAGTGGCTACACCCCAAAGGCCCATTAAGGGAGCCCCCAAAAGGAGGGGTGGGTGTGCGGTCCCCCTCCCTCCCAAATGGATCTGTCCCAATGCCCAAACAGCCAAAGCTGTGACAACTACCCATAAAATACCATACACTGAATAAGAGTAAGCAGTGTGATGCAGTGTGATTCGGTAGCTAAAAAGGCAAATGTGATTTTGGGCTGTATCAACAGAAGTATAGCATCCAAGAAGGAGGAGGAGGAAGAGGAGGAGATTGGATTTATACCCCGCCCTTCACAACCGAAAGGTGTCTCAGAGTGGCTTACAAACTCCTCTCCCTTCCCCTCTCCACAACAGACACCCTGTGAGGTAGGTGGGGCTGAGAGAGCTCTTGAAAGAAACTGTTCTTTTTCAAGGACTGCTCTTATCAGAACTACGGCTTGCCCAAGGTCATCCAGCCAGGTGCCAGTGGAGGAGTGGGGAATCAAACCCAGTTCTCCCAGATTAGAGTCCACACACTTAACCACTACACCAAACTGTAGTGAATATTGATGGTATTGCTTTACTCTGCTCTGATTAGACCTCACCTAGAGTATTGTGTTCAGTTTTGGGCACCGCAATTTAAGAATGATATAGACAAGCTGAAACGTGGCCAGAGGAGGGCAATGAAGATGGTGAGGGGTCTGGAGACCAAGGCCTATGAGGAAAGGTTGAAGGAGCTGGGTATGTTTAGACTGGAGAGGAGATGATTGAGAGGTGATGCTATAACCATCTTCAAGTACTAGAAGGGCTGTCATCTAAAGGATGGTGCAGAGTTTTTTTCTGTTGCCTCAGAAGGTCGGACCAGAACCAATGGGTTGACATTGACTCAGAAGAGTTTTCGGCTAAACATTAGGAAGAACGTCCTGACAATTAGAGTGGTTCCTCAGTCGAACAGGCTTGCTCGGGAGGTGGTGGGCTCCCCTTCTTTGGAGGTTTTTAAGCATAGGCTAGATGGCCGTCTGACAGCACTGCTGATTCTGTGAACTTAGGCAGCTCATGAGAGGGAGGGCAGGAAGGACTGCCGCAGTGCTTAGTTCTTGTGGCCCTTTCTTACATGTCCAGGGAAATGCTGATCGCCACATTGGGGTCAGGAAGCCATTTTTCTCCAGACCAGTTTGGCTGGAGATCCTGGAGGATTTTTGTCATCTTCTGGGGATGGAACAGTGTCCACTGGGATGTGTGGGGTGGAGGGATTTGTGAATTTCCTGCACTGTGCAGAGGGTTGGACTAGATGATCCTGTAGGTCCCTTCCAACTCTATGATGCTATGAAATAATAATACAAGACATTTCATAACTAGATAAAGGGTGGGTGGGAGGTAGAGTCAGAAGATTCAAGAAACAGGGTGAGGTGCTCCGCCACCATGGTTTAAATGCTCCAGGGGAGCCCACCAAAAAGTCTACATCATTGACACTCCCTGGGGCAGCTCCTGGCCCTGTAGGTGGAAACAATTATGTGGAACACTGCTGGGCACCACCAGCATAGCATTTGACCAAATCACCCATGTGTCTCCAACAGCTGGCAGACCTCTTCCTCATTTCTCTGTCCTGGGCTGCATAACTCATCACCCAGTAAGTTGGGTTCTCGCCCTTATGTCTGCTGTCACAGCTGGTATTTCCTTGAGAGCTCTGAAAGCATTCAAATATGAAATTACTCTAAAGGTTGGCTCTGGGGTGTGTCAAACGGAACTCATCAGAGCATTAAATGAGCTTTGAGACTGTAGGAGCATGACTTTATTTTGGATTCATGCTGCATTTTACAAAGAGTTAAGAGTTAAAACTGAAAAAAGGTCCATTTTCGCCAAAGAGTAGACATGATTTTTTAAAAAAAACAAAAATACCTACTGAAAAAGCAGTGTGTTTTTACTGAGTGGGCATAAGAACATAAGAGAACATAATAGAAGCCAATGTTAGATCAGGCCAAAGGCCCATCCAGCCCAACACTCTGGGTCACACAGTGGCCAAAAATACCAGGTGCCATCAGGAGGTCCACCAGTGGGCCCAGGACTCTAGAAAACCTCCCACTGTTGCCCCTCGAAAGCACCAAGAAGACAGAGCATCCCTTGCCCCAGACGGAGAGCTTCTATCTATACCTTGTGGCTATAGCCACTGATGGACCTCTGCTCCATATGTTTATCCCATTCCCTCTTGAAGCCGTCCATGCTTGTAGCTGCCACCACCTCCTGTGGCAGTGAATTCCATGTGTTCATCACTCTTTGGGTGAAGAAGTACTGACATGATAGCCCTTACCTGGACAGCCCAGGCTAGCCCGATCTCATCAGATCTTGGAAGCTTAGCAGGGTCAACCCTGGTTAGAGCACCCAGGAAGTCCAGGATTCTTATGCAGAGAGTGGCAATGGCAAATCACCTTGGAGTGTCTCTTGCCCTCAAAGCCTTACGGGATCACCATAAGTTGGCTTTGACTTGATGGCAAAAAAAAAGACATGATATCTGCAGGAAATGTAATTTACCCCAGATATATAGTTTTTTTTAAATTAAACTTTTTATTAATTTTACAAATATAATACAATATATAGGTCAGGTCAAGATAATCAATCAGAGCATGAAAGAATAACCAAATGTTCATAGATCAAACATAACACATGTCGGAGCGAGATTGTATTCAATCAAATAAGTTCTTTCACATGGGTTATATAGCATTTAAAAGTATAATAAGTTCTTAAGGTGTTCAGTCTTCGGTATGATTTCATTTTCAGCTAAGTATTGGACTACTGGAAACCAAAGTGCCTGGAAGTTCTTTGCATCATATTGTGGTTGTGAACGGGTCTTTTTTCCATAGATGAAATGTTCCACAGATTATTTTGCCAGTCATACAAGCTAGGTAAGGCGTTTCTTTTCCATTTTTGGGCAATTGTTATCAAAAGAGTTGAAAGTAAAATTTTCTGTGCTTTATTTTCGCAGGTGTCTGGAAGAATATCTAGGAGGACCGTCTCTGGGAATGCAGGTAAGTCATGACCTATAATGTTTTTAATTTGAATCAGGATGTGAGACCAAAATGATTGAATACCTGGGCACAACCACCAACAGTGAAGAAAATCCGCCGTTTGACCGCATCCTTTCCAACATTTGTTGTCACAATGAGGATAGATTTTATTCAGACGTGTAGGCGTCAGGTAACAGCGATGTAGTGTCTTGAAGGAGGTTAATCTGATATTGAAGGTTTTTGATGATAGACTTGGTGACGATAATCCAGATATATAGTTAGAATCTCTCTACATCTACACATTTCTCCAATAAACGACATTACCTCTACAGTTATCCACCTCTGCCAGGTTAAGCAATTGGCCCCTATCCTGACGCACCCTGACCTAGCCACAGTAATCTATGCAACGGTCACCTCCAGGTTAAGAACATAAGAGAAGCCAATGTTGAATCAGGCCAATGGCCCATCCAGTCCAAGACTCTGTCACACAGTGGCCAAAAGTACCAGGTGCCATCAGGAGGTCCAGCATTGGG
The DNA here is from genome assembly GCF_001447785.1 of Gekko japonicus. Lineage (NCBI taxonomy): Eukaryota > Metazoa > Chordata > Lepidosauria > Squamata > Gekkonidae > Gekko > Gekko japonicus. Next base: position 63,228 of record NW_015160848.1, on the reverse strand, counting down.
GCCAGGACACTAGAAGCCCTCCCACTGTTGCCCCCCCCAAAAAAACACCAAGAATACAGAGCATCCCTTGCCCCAGACCAAGCGTTCCTATCTATTAAAAGGTAAAGGTAAAGGTTCCCTTGCTCGAAAGCCAGTCGAATCCGACTCTAGGATTGCGGTGCTCATCTTCATTTCAAAGCCGAAGAGCCAGCGCTGTCCGAAGATGTTTCCGTGGTCATGTGGCTGGCATGACTAAACACCAACTTCGACTAAACATCGAAGTGGTCCCTATTTATCTACTTGCAATTTCTTGCTTTCGAACTGCTAGGTTGGCAGGAGCTGGAACTAGAGACAGGAGTTCACCCTGTCTTGCGGCACCCAGGTCTTGAACCGCTGAACTACTGACCTTCCACAGCCTGCAGTTCAGCGTCTTAACCACTTGAGCCACCACAGCTCCATGTTCCTATCTATACCTTGTGGCTAATAGCCACTGATGGACCTCAGCTCCATATGTTTATTGAATTCCCTCTTGAAGCTGTCCATGCCTGTAGCTGCCACCACCTCTTGTACTACTACTGTAACTCGCTCTATTATAAATTATAAATTATTATATTATTATACATTATTATATAATTATATATTATAAATTATTAATAATTATAAATTGTAATTAATAATCCAACTCCTCCTTCTTTTTCTTCTTAACAAATCAGACTTTCCCATGCAATGATTTTAGGAGGAAAAAATAGAAAAAAGAAAAGTCTTGGTGCAGTAGGATAGACTTTATTGAAAAGGAAGCAAGGAGTGAATGGACTGTATGTATTTGCAGTATCAAAGAGCACCAGAACCGTTTTCCATACAGCATTCACCAGCAAAGTGTTGAAAATCAAGTGACAAAAGCAAATGCACTTAGGCAAAGTGGGATGGAGTCAAAGGTCTCAGTCTTTGTGTACATTCCAGATGCTCAGTCATAACCACCATGGATGCCTCTGCTGGAGGCAAACATTAGGGGTGGATCCAATGGAGAAATGGAAACATTATTTGCAGTCATAGGTTTAAATTTAGGCTGGGAAGGTACTGGCTGGATCTTAGGGAAAACGTTTTGACAGTCAGAGTTTTTCAACAGTGGAATCAGCTGTCTAGGGAGTGTCAGGTTCCTTAGTCAGGTCACACCACACAGGGCTTCATAAGAAGATAACTGTTTATTAGTGGTTCCAGCACTAAAGAACACGTGTACAGATTGTGTCAGGAATGGCCGTCAGTAGTAGGGCCTCTGACTTACAGTGAAATCAAACATTCCCCCTGTAAGCATAAGCCAATGGATATATTCTGTGTGCGCGGCAAAGCAAGCGGGCATAGCAACAAAGCCGTTAACTTTCCCAGTCGTATCGACTGCAGCTGGAACTTCTACAAGATCAAGCAGTAGCTGAGCAGGAGAGAGCTGGGAACCAGAAGGAGGGTACCCCTCCACATTCCAGATCTATGACAGGGCTACCTGACAAGGAGGTAGTGAGCTCCCCCTCCCTGGCAGTCTTTAAGCAGCGGCTGGACAAACACTTTTCAGGGAGGCTCTAGGCTGATCCTGCATTAGGCAGGGGGCTGGACTAGATGGCCTGGACGGCCCCTTCCAGCTCTGTCATTCTAGGACTCTGAGTGTCACTGACATGAATCTTTCTGGGACAAAATAGATGGCCTTCATGATGGTTCTATTGGTGGTTGTGCCAAAACGTATCTGACAAAGGGAGCTTTGACTCTGAAAAGCTTATTAACTAGAGATCTTATTTATTTGTTTGTTTGTTTGTTTATGGTATTTTTACATTCTGTGCCTGTGCCTGGAAGTCATGGTTACCTCTGGCGACCCCTACTGGGAACAGAGGACATTCAGAGAAGTGGCTTGATAGCCTGCCTCTGACCTGCCGGCCCTGGTATGCCTTGGAGGTCTCCCATCCAAGTACTTGCCAGGGACGGCCCTGTTTAGCTTCTGAGATCTGCCAAGATTGGACTTATGGCAATACCCGAGAAATATTGCTGGTCTCTAAGGTGCTATTCCACTCGAATCTAACGATCCCAGAACTATGACTATGGGAAGAAGAGCTTCATCTGATATAGTCCTGAAGGTCATTCTTCAGAGGTCTTCCAATTTAGGGTGCCGGATTCCAGGAAATCAACAAGTAATGAATGTGAGTATTGCTGGGAATGGGAAAGCTCCCCTGAGCCCTTAGTGCGCTAATGTCATCAGCATCACCAGTGGGGTTCCTAGCAGGAGTCAGAGAATCCAGGAAATCACTCTCCATGCCAGAGTCCAGGAGATCATAGGGCAGCACTTTTTAACAAGACTGTAACAAACATGCTGTGGTGGACCAGCCTTCTGATAATAATGTCCACCATGCGTCTTTTATATTGCCCATCCCAGACAAATAAGAGAAACCATTAGCTGAATGGTTTCTTCACCCAAAGAGTGATTAACACATGGAATTCACTGCCACAGGAAGTGGTGGCAGCTACAAGCATGGACGGCTTCAAAAGGGAATTAGATAAGCATATGGAGCAGAGGTCCGTCAGTGGCTATTAGCCACAAGGTATAGATAGGGACTCTGGGGCAAGTGATGCTCTGTCATCTTGGTGCTTGGGGGGGTCAACAGTAAGAGGGCTTCTAATGTCCTGGCCCCGCTGGTGGACCTCCTGAGGGCCCCTGGTATTTCTGGCCACTGTGTGACCCAGAGTGTTGGACTGGATGGGCCTTTGGCCTGATCCAACATTGGCATCTCTTATGTTCTTATGAATGTAGTCATGGCGCAGAATGAAATTTCTAGGAATTATCTGAACTTGCCACTAGTATGGGAATGCGAGTATAATTTCTCATGGTGGTTTGGTCAAAGTGCAGCACTCGCCACTGGTCAAGAACTCCGAAATAAAATTCAGCAAAGAGCATTTTCCAAATTCCAACTGAAAACTAAGCATGCGGCTCCAGGGCAAGGAACCGGCTGGTAGAGTTGTGAACATAAGAACATAAGAGATGCCAATGGTGGATCAGGCCAAAGGCCCATCCAGTCCAACACTCTGTATCACACTGTGGCCAGAAATACCAGGTGCCATCAGGAGGTCCACCAGTGGGGCCAGGACATTAGAAGCCCTCCCACTGTTGACACCCCCAAGCACCAAGAAGACAGAGCATCACTTGCCCCAGAGTCCCTATCTATACCTTGTGGCTAATAGCCACTGATGGACCACTGCTGCACCAATGAATTGCTTTACTCTGCTCTGGTTACACCTCACCTGCTCCATATGCTTATCTAATTCCTTTTTGAAGCCAATGTTGGATCAGGCTAAAGGCCCATCCAGTCCAACAGTCTGTATCACACAGTGGCCAGAAATACCAGGTGCCATCAGGAGGCCCACCAGTGGGGCCTGGACATTAGAAGCCCTCCCACTGTTGCCCCCCCCCCCCAAGCACCAAGAAGACAGAGCATCACTTGCCCCAGAGTCCCTATCTACACCTTGTGGCTAACATCCACCCAACATCCATAAACACAGCAATGAATTCATAGCATGATGTTCAGTTCAATTCCTTGTGATCTCGAGGGAGGAGAGAGCCATTCCTTGGTGATTTAGCAAGGGCAATAGCTGGGAACACAAGGTGAGGCACTGTGCAGTGGGTAAATCAATCCACTTGGGATGGTGCAGGAGGGGATACCGGAAGATGGACCACTGCAGAAAGGGGTCATGGGTTCACATGGGATGGTGCAAGATGGGAGGGACGAAGGCTCAGCACTGCATAGGGGAATAATGGGTCCAAGTGGGACGGTGTAAGCTGGAGAGCAGGCAGACTGTGCACTGTAGAGTGGAATGATAGAACCAGATGGGACAGTGTAGGATGGAATACTTGATGATGGAACATTACACAGTGGGATAAGGGGTTCACATGGGGTGGTGCAGGATAGAGCGCTGGAAGACGGGACAACGCAGAATGGGGAAGTGCAAGACTGGGGACAGGGAGAAGGCACACCACACAGTGGGGTGGTGGGACCACATGGGACAGTGTAGATTGGCATACTGGGAGATGGAGCACCACACAGCGGGACGATGGGCTCACATGGGATGGTGTAGGATGGAGTGCTGGAAGATGGGACAACGCAGAGTGGGGAAGTGCAAGACTGGGGACAGGGCGAAGGAACACCACACAGTGGGGTGGTGGGACCACATGGGACAGTGTAGACTGGCATACTGGGAGATGGAGCACCACACAGCGGGACGATGGGCTCACATGGGATGGTGCAGGATGGAGTGCTGGAAGATGGGACACTGCATAGTGGAGCGATGGACCCTCCTGGGAAGGTGCTACAGACTGGTCTGTTTTGGATGGTGCAGGATGGGATACTGGGAGATGGGACACCACAGAGAGGAGCAACGGACCTGACTGGGATAACACAAGGCGAGACGCCACAAGAAGGAATATTGCACAGTGGGCGGATGGATCCACACTGGAAGGAGTAAGGCGAGATACTGCGATGCTGGATACCACACAGTGGGGCAAGTGGTCCACATTGGATGGCGCGGGAAGGGATGCTGCCAGACTGGACACTGTACAGTGGGCTGATACATCGAGCTGGGATGCTACAGGAGGGCACGCCACGGCAGAACGCCATGTTGGAGACGATGCAGCTTAGCCTGAAAGAAATCATGGGAAGGAAGTGTCAAAGTACCTCCGCGTGTGAAAATAAATCTAAGAACATGTACATAACATTTAAGATTGAGACACAGATACCACAACACCCAAATGGTAGGTGGGAATTTTCTTCCACTCTTAATTATTAGGGCTTAACTTGTATGGCTGCGAGAGTTGGACTATAAGGAAGGCCGAGCACCGAAGAATAGATTCTTTTGAACTATGGTGCTGGAGAAGACTCTCGAGAGTCCCTTGGACTGCAAGGAGATCAAATCCGTCAATCCTAAAAGAAATAAACCCTGACTGTTCCCTGGAAGGCCAGATAATGAAACTGAAGCTCAAATACTTTGGCCACCAAATGAGAAGGGAGCACTCACTGGAGAAGACCCTGATGCTGGGAAAGATTGAAGGTCAAAGAAGACGGGGACGGCAAAGGATGAGATGGTTAGACAGTGTCATAGATGCAACGAACATGAAATTGAGCAAACTTCAGATGACGGCGGAAGACAGGAGGGCCTGGCGGGATCTGGTCCATGGGGTCGCGAAGAGTCGGACTCGACTGTGCGACTGAACAACAACTTGTAGAATTCCCTTCGCCTCTTTCATAGTGGGGTGAATGGTGTCCAGATTATGAAATCAGTGCATCGTTTGGTCAGAATTCAAAACTCCCAGACTGTGACATTAGCATGCGTACGGGATAGATATACACACTTAGATCTAACTGCTTTGTTGGCCTGTTGGAATGGTCTTGCCAGATCAACAACACTTCACCGAGTTCAGAGCTCTGTCTTCCATAGTCACTGAATTGCCACTGAAGAGATACTTCTTTTGATCATAGACAATCCATTGTTAGCTTAGGTCAATCAATCAGTTTACATAGAACAATCAGTCATTTGAACTTCACCAAAAAGACTGAACAGGCAGGGTTTTGATTATGGGTGTGCATTTGGGTAAATCCCAACTTAAACAAACAAACAAACAACTGAATATACATTCCAGGATTGTTTCAGCTATCCAACATAGCTGATCCCCCAAAATATTCAGGATTATCTGGGAATGCCAATAGCTGCAGTTAAAGGGATCACAGTCCCTTTAAACACCTTCAGGGTGAACTAGTAACTTGGAGAAGCCAGTTTGGTGTAGTGGTTAAGTGCGCAGACAGGTTTGATTCCCCACTCCTCCACATGCACCTGGCTGGATGACCTTGGGCAAGCCATAATTCTGGCACAGCTGTTCTTGAAAAAGAGCAGTTTCTGTCAGAGTTCCCTCAGCCCCACCTACCTCACAGGGTGTCTGTTGTGGGGAGGGGAAGGGAAAGGAGTTTGTAAGCCGCTCTGAGACACCTTTGGGTGGTGAAGGGCGGGGTATAAATCCAATCTCTTTTCTTCTTCTTCTTCTTCTTCTTCTTCTTCTTCTTCTTCTTCTTCTTCTTCTTCTTCTTCTTCTTCTTCTTCTTCTTCTTCTTCTTCTTCTTCTTCTGTTTAAAGTGACTGGAAACCCTTTAAAAGCCTTTGGAGTGAACATGCAGTTTGCAGAAGGTGTTCAAAGGGACCGTAAGCCATTTAAACACCTTTCTCCCTCATTAGAAACAATGGAAGATGGGGGAAGATTCTTTTGGGGCCCATAAAATTGGACCTCCTGATCCAATCTCTTTGAAACTTGGGAGTTCTGAGGAAAGGCACCAGGAGCTATGCTGACAATTTGGTGCTTCTACCTCAGAAAATACCCCCCCAAGACCGCTGGATACCTCTGGATAGATTATCCATTGAAAATAATGATCCCCATAGACTATAACAGAGCAAAAAAATTTCAGGATTCCCCAAAAATCCCAAGTAAAAATACCATTCCAGTATTGGAATTTGGAATATCAGGAAATAGCAATAGTGTATGGGGTTTTTTTGGCTCCATTACACCTGAATTTGAAACTGCTGATTTTTTGTGTGTGTGCATGCCCCTAATTTTGATGTAAACCATGGCAACATTAAAAAAACACACAATAGGAGAACATTTCCATCTTCCTATACATTTTTTTAAAACTTGGAAAGTCAACATTCTTTCAGACAGGAACTTCAAAAGAAGACTTCAATGGTAACTTCCTTAGAACTGATCAACGGGCTTTGACAGTATTTGCTAAGGATTCAACTGTTTTCCCAGTATTGATAGATATCAAATTGCTTAACATAAACAAGAAGGCTATGTTATCACTGATTACAGCTATTTTGAATGACACATTTAGAGAAGAATCTCTCATATGTCAACATAGCCCTGATCCACAGAGTTAAGTATTGAGACAGAATTGGCCAGATTGACAGTTAGATATACAGATTCAAGCCTATGCATGCATACACTACAATACATTTCCTTTCATGAAGGAGAAGAAGAAGAAGAAAAGAGGAGATTGGATTTATACCCTGCCCTTCACTACTCGAAGGAGTCTCAGAGTGGCTGACAAACTCCTTCCCCTCCCCCTCCCCACAAGACACCCTGTGAGGTAAGTGGGGTTGAGAGAGCTCTTGACAGAAACTGCTCTTTTTTTCAAAGAACAGCTCTTATCAGAACTATGGCTTGCCCAAGGTCATCCAGCCAGGTGCAAGTGGAGGAGTGGGGAATCAAACCCGGTTTTCCCAGATTAGAGTTCGCACACTTAACCACTGCACCAAACTGGCTCTCTTTGGGGTCAGGTTGTAATTTTTCTCCAGGGCAGTTTGACTGGAGATCCTGGAGGGTTTTTTCCCCATCTTCCGGGCATGGAGCAGGGGTCACTGGGAGCATGGGGAGTATTTGTGAATTTCCTGCCATGTGCAGCGGGTTGGATTAGATGACCCTGGAGTTCCCTTCCAATTCTATGATTCTATATGCCATTATCTGTGCCATTATCTGTGGTGCAGTAAATAAAGGTTGATTGCAACAGGGATGTTTACTGTGACCAACAAAACAAAATAACAAAGTGATTGTATGCTTGCAAATACAAAAATGTAAATATGTAATGGTGTGAGGCTTGATATAGCTAACCATTGTACATGACAACATGTGGCTGACTTATTAACTTGATGCCTGTATGTGAGAAAGTTTGAAGTGCTGAAGCACAAACTTGGTATGGCAGCTATGACTTAAAGGGGGAGTGTCAGTATTCTATGTATAGTGTTAAGTCATGCTGTAGATCTGAGGCATCTAACTGACAGGAGCTGACAGCTCTAAGTGTCATGAGAGCTGGCTCTGACCGGTTCTAGCTGGCTACTGCTGGAGCTAATTAGCACTGAGTCACAGTGACTCAGCATTGGCTGTGATTGGCCAATGGTTGTATATATTCAGTGACGAACTGTACTGTCCATTCCTTTTTGGAATGCGAGCGCAGCGGAGCATTACGTCACTCAGTGTAAAGATTTGGTGAGAGGCTTGTATAATAAACTGTATATTATTTGTACATAAGCCTGAGAGACTCCAGTCTTTATTGGATACCATTGCACCCATGTTTGGTCTGCTGTGGGCTAACACCACGTAATATTGACAGACAAAGTCACAGCTAGTACTAATACTACTGTGGTTTGTTGCCAATATTCATAATTGAAGGAAATGCTAAATTTCAGTTAGGGGTTAGTGAAAAGATATAGTTTTGTTTCCCCCCTCCAAGTTCATGGACCCCCTGAAATCTATCCACAGATCCCTTGGGGGTCTGTGGACCTCAGGTTAAGAACCCCTGCTCTAAAGCTATTTAAGGTTGCAGAAAACCTTTCTATTGTACCCAACAGAATTCATTGGGAAGGAGTTAAGTTTCCACAAGAACCTCTGAATGTCTTTGTGCTCTGTCAAGGTCTCCTTGCTAGCAACCTGACCTACAGAACCACTTATGATCTTTTCCTATAGTGGATTTATACCCCCCCCCCCAAAAAATCTAAAATCTGATATCCCAAATATTGCTTCCCGTATACTAATGTTGAGGAAAGTCCAACTCACCAAGAGGCTCGAAGAGAAGAAGTCAAGGGATGGAGAAAGAAGCTGATGGAAGCGACCAGCAATGTTAGAGCTTTTTATATCAGTTCTCAGAGAGCCTCAAGGTCATAAGGAAACCATGGACTACAGGACATAACATTAAGTAGCTACATCATGCGCCAAATGGTTCTATTTGTGTGTTTTGTGGACATCTGCCCTTGATTAATTCATTGTGCTTTGGTGTCCCTACTAAGTCTCGCTTTCCTCTTTCATTTTGGAATATTACAGCTCTAAGTAGGGTTAAGCTCTTCATTTCACCATAACAAGACCTTTAATTTAAAGGCAGGTCACATCTTCTTTTCCTTGTCATTTTGGCACCCTGTTAACTCTCTCCTAAGATGCCTATTTATTTGGTAAATAACTGGTGTGATCTAGGAGGGGTTTGGAACAATAATAAAATTAAGGCCAGGAGAACGATGTCAGCAGCTTTGGATCCCCATCGGGGAGAAAGGCACCGAATAAAGTCACGGCCACAGCCAGATCAGCCTTTTCCCATCTGAGGTGGGTCAGGCAGTTGGCCTCATATCTCACCCCTCGTACAATGGTCACTTCCATGTCAGGTAAAGGTAAGGTAAAAGTTTCCCTTGCTCGAAAGCCAGTCGAATCCGACTCTAGGGATGCGGTGCTCATCTCCGTTTCCAAGCCGAAGAGCCAGCACTGTCCGAAGACATTTCTGTGGTCATGTGGCCGGCATGACTAAACACCGAGGCACATGGAACGCTGTTACCTTCCCACCGAAGTGGTACCTATTTATCTACTTGCAATTTCTTGCTTTCGAACTGCTAGGTTGGCAGGAGCTTGGGCCAGAGACAGGAGCTCACTCCGTCATAAGAACATAAGAGACGCCAATGTTGGATCAGGCCAATGGCCCATCCAGTCCAACACTCTGTGTCACACAGTGGCCAGAAATACCAGGTGCCATCAGGAGGTCCACCAGTGGGGCCAGGACATTAGAAGCCCTCCCACTGTTGACCCCCCCCCCATGCACCAAGAATACAGAGCATCACTTGCCCCAGAGTCCCTATCGATACCTTGTGGCTAATAGCCACTGATGGACCTCTGCTCCATATGCTTATCTAATTCCCTTTTGCAGCTGTCCATGCTTGTAGCCGCCACCCCCAGGTGCGGCACTTGGGTCCCAAACTGCCAAACTTCTGACCTTCCCACCTACACTTTAGCATCATAACCACTGAGCCACTGCAGCTCCATCACTTCCAGGTTAGATTATTGTAATTCTTTCTATGTGGGGCTGCCCTTGACTCTGCTCCGGAGATTGCAGCTGGTGCAGAATGCAGCGGCACGGGTAGTGATATCGCTGCCTGTGTGGGCCCACATCCGCTAGGTGCTGCACAAACTGCAATGGCTGCCTACTGAATACTGGATCCATTTCAAGGTGCTGGTTCTTACCTTTAGAGCCCTACATGGCCAGAGGCCTGCATATCCTCGACACCACCTCTCCCAATATGAGCCCTGGAGGGCATTGTGCTCTATGAATCAGCATCTGCTGACGGTCCCCTGCCCTAGGGATATCCAACTTGCCTCAACTAGGGCCAGGGCTTTTTCGTCCCTGGCCCCTGCCTGGTGGAATGAGCCCCCGTCAGAAATTAGGGCCCTGCGAGAGCTTTTACAGTTCCGCAGGGCCTGCAAGACGGAACTCTTCCACCAGGCCTTCCGTTCAATTCAATCTGGCCTCCCCCCAGTGAGTCGTTCTGATGTGTCTGTTGAGGTATGATTTATTTTAAAGTATTTAGCGTTGTACTTGTTTTATTGTATTTATGTCTTGTATGTACCCAAGGTCACCGAGCTTCCTGCATGCAGAGGAGTGGGAAATCATACCCAGTTCTCCCAGCTTAACCACTACAACAAACTGGCTACAAAGAAAGCAAGCAAAGTGACATCAGCAGAAGGTATGAAAAAGGGTAGGAGGTGGAAATGTTCTGTTTATTCTGTTTTTTAAAATCTTGAACTCTAAATATAATTCTTGCAACAACCATCTGAGATAGGTTAGTCTGGAGAAGAGTGAGCATTCTGCACAACTATGTGTGTAGTCATTAGATTTTGCCCCAAGTAATATTTGAAGTGGGTTTGGAGACTTCCTCCTAAATCTAAGGAATTTGCTGGGCAGTGCAAATTGTTAAGGTGACACAATATTTCTGCGTGCGGGTCACAGGAACTTACCCGCTGCACAAATTAATCACACAAACCTACACTTACTGGTCTGCAGGGGTCAATTCGTAGAAAAAGAGGTGCAGGAGCTCATTAGCATAACTCATTTGCATATGCCACACCCCCTGACATCACTGGAAGTGTGTCAGAAGGCGACACCCACCGTTCAGGCTCCACTAGACTGTTTTGGATTGCTAGCTATTGGGGGGGGGGGCAAGTGCAGATCTGTCCTCGCAGAGGAGGGAGAGCTTGTACCTGAATAAAACTTGGTCTGAAAGGTGCCACTGGACTGTTTTGGACCAGGGGGCCGGGGGGAGCTCTGCAACAAACCTGGCTGCTTCTTGCTCTGACTGAGGGCTGCTGGGAGCAGGGGGTGGAGCTTGTTGCATGTGCCCACCCCCTGGGCTCTTTACTGCCGGAGCTCCACTCCTGTGCACTCCTGTGCACTCCTGCTGGTCTGTATGGTTTGTTCTTATCCCTAGACTGAGGTGTTCGTTGTGTGTGTGTGTGAGCATTTTACGAGGACGGGAAGAAGACGGAGGCAGCATTTAAATATTAAAATGAAGCTTTGGCTTTCGGTGCCGAAATGTAACATCAGCGTTCGCCTCCCTTGATTTGTTTGAATTAATGAGTGAAGTCTGAGGTAATGTCTTCAGGAAAAGATTGTGTCCTGAGGCTGCGAATGGGCTGTTGAATAAGAACACCTGGTGTTCCTCATGGCATAACTTTGGCTTTAATTACAACTCGGGGCTGCCAGATTTCAATCTGAGCCATGTAGTAATAAGAAGGGAGCACTCTTGCCACCTGCCTTCTTCAACTGCACACGCCTTTCGTTTTGATATTCCAAAGAACTATGCGTCTGCATTTATCAGATCTCCTAGCACAGATCACAGGGATCCAATGCTGCAGGTTCAAAAGGTCACATGGAAAGGAGGTTATAGCTTCTGTGAATCAGCAGTTCACACCATTTCCATCCAGATACCAATGAGCCAGAATTCAAGAAAGGGGCCGGAGTACTGAGATGCCTGCTGAGTAACCAAAATCACTTGAGAGAGTGAGCAAAGCTACACAGTAGAGAGAATCATAGAATCATAGAGTTCTAAGGGGCCATACCCCCACTCAATGTAAAGGTAAAGGTCTCCCTTGCTCAAAAGCCAGTCGAATCCGACTCTAGGGTTGCGGTGCTCATCTCCGTTTCAAAGCCGAAGAGCCAGCGCTGTCCGAAGACCTTTCCGTGGTCATGTGGCCGGCATGACTAAACACCGAGGCGCACGAAACGCTGTTACCTTCCCACCGAAGTGGTCCCTATTTATCTACTTGCAATTTCTTGCTTTCGAACTGCTAGGTTGGCAGGAGCTGGAACTAGAGTCGCGAGCTCACTCCGTCATGCGGCAACTCGGGTCTCGAACTGCTGAACTACTGACCTTCCACAGCCTGCAGTTCAGTGTCTTAACCACTTGAGCCACCGCAGCTCCACTCAATGTACAAACAACCTAAAATATCCCTGCCAGGGGTTTGCCCAGTAACTGATTGAAATGAGGGGGAGCTCACCACTTTCCTAGGCAGCCAATTTCACTGCTGAACTTCTTACTGAATTCCCCTCCCCACAATATCCAGTTGGTACATTTCCACCCTGAATTAAAACCCATATTGCGACATATGTAAGGTGCAAGGTCTAGATTTCAGTCATTATAGGGTTAATCTGATTTACCTAGGCTGCGGCCACATGGAGTATGAGCCATGCTACAGAGACAGAAGATAGGCGGATTTTCCAGGCACGATCAAACTGCAACATCTGGGAAGCGTAGAGCTCCCGTGGCTAACCCGAAGCTTCCCGCCGAAGATGCGCTGTAAAAAACTAGTACCTCCCAGGTACTAGTTTCCGGAAACCACGGGGCAAGGGCGGGCATCTGATCACATTTCTGGTGGTAGCTCGTGGCATCTGGCGCCCGCCCATGTCCCGTCGCAAAAAGGGTTTTTTTCCCCAAGTCTCCACGGGATGCGCACAAGCACCCAACGGTGCATGCGCACACTTCGGTTAAAAAAAAAACCCACAACCCCCGCCACGCTGCTTCTTTGCGCTGCAGGATTGACGTATGATCGGCACCTCCCCCCAAACCATGGGACATTGGCGGGATGTTTGATCCGGCGGCCGCGCGGTAGTTCGCTTCGGGGCAAACAGCCACGCCTCCCCCCTTGTGGCCTTGTGACCGGGGCCCTAGTGTACTATTGTTTAGACTGACTTGGAAGGGAAACTTGTCTCAGAGCCAATGGGAAGATAGCCCAGGAAAATCGAAGTCTGTTTACTAGCAATCATTGGTTACTGTGTTCAGGTGACTTCCTTCTAGGGGTCAAGAAGAAGAAGAAACTCCATTGTTGTGTGACCATGTGCTCTGTGCTGTAAGCATGTAAAAATGTAGCTCTAGATATCTCTTTTGTTTTGTAGCTTTCCATGTGCACCCTTCCCTTAGAAATAAAGGTTTCCTGTGGCAGTGAATTCCATGTGTTCATCACTCTTTGGGTGAAGAAGGACTTCCTTTTATCCGTTCTAACCAGACCGCTCAGCAATTTCATGGAGAGCCCACGAGTTCTTGTATTGTGAGAAAGAGAGAAAAGTACCCCTTTCTCTTAACTTCCAAGCTCTGATGAGATCAGGTTCGTCTGGGCTATTGGGGCTGCTATAATAGCACATCAAAGACTAACATGAGTCAGAGATTATTGCAGCATTTGCAGGTTTGAGCCACCTTTAAATGAATGGCCAAATTCCAGTGAATTGAAGAGCAGCACCCAACTTAGACCTGTAATATTCTAAAATGAAAGAGGAAAGCAAGATGTAATGTCAACATCTAGAAACAAGGGGTTAATAAGGACCAAATGACTACAAACTGTGCAAAGTCTTTTAGTGTTCCAATATGGCTTGTAATTAAATGTTAGGTCCTTTAGGCCAGAGATGTTAGAAGGAGGAGGAGGAGGAGGAGAAGAAGAAGAAGATTTGGGATCTTGGTCAGCCAGCTTGGTTTGACTCTTAGAAGTGTCTTGTGAGGAGGAGGAGGAGCTGGAGGTGGTGGTGGAGGAGGAGGAGATTGGATTTATACCTTCCCCTTCACTACCTAAAGGAGTCTCAGGCTCCGGTCTCACGGGCTGGAAAATGCCGGGGGGGGAGAGCGTGGCTGTTTGCCCCGGAGCAAAATAACGCACGGTTGCACAATCAGATGTCCAGTCGAGGTCCCGTCGAGGTTCCGTGGTTAGGGGGGAGGTGCTGATCACACGACCATCCTGCAGCACGGCAAAGAAGCGATGTGGCGCGATCACACCAGCAAATGCTAGGCGTCGCTGCCGTGGCAAACGGGATGGATTTTTTTAAAAAAACTGAAGTTTGTGCATACGCATGACTGAGCAATCATATCTGCACATCCGAAGGCGGGTGGTGGGCTTACCGGAGAGAGCGACAGACGCTTCTGGACCCCCAACAGAGCTGCGAGGCATAGCCAATGGAGGGGGAGGTGGGCCCCCTCGTCACAGCCGCTCTAACCGCCTGCGCGACAGTGGCCATAGCGACCCTCCAGAGGCAGCAAGCCTGGCTGCAGTGGGAGGGGGCCTCTTTGTGCGCATGCGCTGTTGGGCACTTGTGCGCATCCTGTGGAGACTTGAAAAAAAAACCTGTTTGTGACGGGACATGGGCGGGCGCCTGATGCCACGGACTACCACCGGAAACGCGATCAGACGCCAGCCCTTGCCCCGCGGTTTCCGGAAACTAGTACCTCGGAGGTACTAGTTTTTTACTCCACATCTTCGGTGGGAAGCCTCGGGTTCGCCACGGGAGCTCTATGCTTCCCAGATGTTGCGGTGAGATCGCGCCCAGAAAATCCACCTATCTTCCGTCTCTGTAGTGTGGCTACTGCTCCGTGTGACCGCAGCCTCAGAGAGGCTTACAATCTCCTTTCCCTTTCCCTTCCCACAACAGACATCCTATGAGGTATGTGGGGCTGAGAGAACCCTTTTCGAGAACTACTCATTCATTGATTGATTTGATTGATTTATTAATTTTCTACCCTGCCCTTCCAGCCAAGTCTGGAACTTGTAACTGACCCAAAGTAGCACCAGCAGCTGCATGTGGAGGCATGGGGAATCAGACCCAGTTGTCCCAGATTAGAGTCTGTGCTCCTAACCACTACATCAAACTGGCTTTGAGAACAGAGCCTGAGGCTCCTCAAGAACTTGTATAAAAGCTCTAACATCTCTAGTTTCTTCCAACTCTTTCTCTATCTCTTAACTTCAGGTATTCAGTAAATAGGATATAACTCAATTATTAATGCACGTGGAACAATGTCATAGTTTTATAGACCAGGCTGTCCAATGTGAAGCCTTGATAACACAAGGGAATGCAAGACATTTTTTTCTTAGCAAATTTGGGTGGGAATTCAGCTCCTTCCCACTAAATGTCATGGTGTCCAACAGAAAGATCTCTGGCCTCATTAAACAACATTAGAAATAACTCCATGCTGAACAAAACCACACTGATGTTAATTTCTCTTTTGGAAGACAGTCCCATAGCAGTGGATTTCCTTTGGTAGCAAAATGGTCTTCATTTCTGAGCACAAAGAAGAATTTAGCACATGAATCTTTCTAAAAAGGTATAGAAGAAGAAGAGATTGGATTTATACCCCGCCCTTCACTCGGAGTCTCCGAGCGGCTTACAAACTCCTTTCCCTTCCCCTCCCCACAACAGACACCCAGTGAGGTGGGTGGGGCTGAGAGGGCTCTGACACAAACTGCTCTTTCGGGAACAGCTGTGCCAGAGCTTGTGACTGACCCAAGGTCATCCAGCCAAGTGCAAGTGGAGGAGTGGGGAATCAAACCCGGTTCTCCCAGATTAGAGTCCGCACACTTAACCACTACATCAAACTGGCTCTCTTTTTTAAAAAATCCCACATTTCTCTTCAGTGAAATTATGTTTGGGTTGGGCAATCAACATTCAAGTCAACAGCCAACACTTGGCAACAGATCCAGGAAAACTGTCTGACATGATAGTAATAATTACCTTTGACAAATTATATATGTAAAAAATTACATGGGTGATTGATGAAACTCCAGTGTATCTGTGGTTGAGATGAACGGACCATAAGCATTGTCTGGAACTGTAGTGTTGGGAGAACCAGCGTGGTATGGTGATTAAGAGTAGCAGACTCTAATCTGGAGAACCGGGGTTGATTCCCCACTCCACATGAAGCCTGCTGGGTGACCTTGGGCCAGTCACAGTTCTCTTAGAACTCTCTCTCAGCCCCACCTACCTCACAAGGTGCCTGCTGTGGGGAGAGGAAGGGAAGGCGATTGTAAGCTGCTTTGAGATTGGACCAGGTGACTTATGACCAAATTGTATTACTGGGAGACTTTAATGGTACGGTTAACAATAAATTGGATAGAAAATCAAAGAAGTCAGATGAAAAGATAGGAAAGCTACCAAAAGTTTTTTTTTAAGCTGGTCAATCAAGAGAAATTGGGAGACGTGTGGAGGAAATGGAACCCTACAGCCAAAGATTTTACATTTTATTCAAATAGACATGACTCTTTTTCAAGGATAGACATGATATGGGCGACTGGTGACCTAGCCTTAAAAACACAGAAAGTGGACATTATGCCGAAAGTAAATTCAGACCACAGCCCAATATTATGGATGTCTAGAGAAGTGAAAAGAAAACCTAGATGGCGACTGAATGAAGACCTGTTAGATCAGCGGGAAATTTTACTACTATTTATTTATTTATTTATTTATTAGTATTTTTACCCCACCCTCCCCACGAGCGGGCTCAGGGCGGCTTACAAGAGGGCAACAATGCCCACATATAAAACAAGATTAAAACAACTTTAAACAAAAATAAAATCCTCGAATCACAAAGTAAAGTGCTCAATAAAGAACAAGATGGTTTTCCAATGGTAGGTGCCGGATCTTTCATTGTAGGTAGATAGTGTCCTGTAGCTGGTACGTGGCCAGTCCAGTGGTACCAACCCAGTGCGGTCTCATGGCAGATCTTCAAGGGCCGTCATCTTACCCAGTTGTTACCCATGCCAGTTGTTAACCCAGTTGTTGTTACTACTACTACTACTACTTACTACTACTACTACTACTACTACTACTACTACTACTACTACTACTACTACTACTACTACTACTACTACTACTACTACTGTTGTTGTTGTTGTTGTTGTTGTTGTTGTTGTTATGAATGCTTCTTTTAATGGGAAATTGGAAATTTGGGAAACATTTGTATATGAAAATGCTGAGCTAGTTTCAGTACCTTTATTGGCTTATATAAAATATACAGTGGTCCCTGCCACATGGCAGGGAAAACACCGGCCAAAGTGCAGCTAATTAGAGCCGCACCAAAATAGAGACGCCGCGGCGGGATCCCACGGATCCCCTGAGCTGCGGCGCTGTTGCTCCTCGGCACGATCAGATGCCGGGGAGGAAGAAATGGTCGGGAGGGGGAGACTGCTGAACTGCGCATGTGTGAGCATGCACAGTTCGGCCAGGAGCCGGGAATGCACCGGCGGACGGACGTGCCGGCGATCCGACGGCCGGCCTTGATGCGGACTTCCCGGGGTTTTCTGCGGAAGGGCCGGATCAGGAACGGGTGCGCAACGCTTCCCAGATGTTGCGGTGGGATCGCACCCATTTGCTGCGGCCCCGATCCGTCCCTCTCCCGGCCCAAAACCTCTCGTGTGACCAGGGCCAGTGAAGAATACAGCTTTAAATGCTACCTCAGATTTGAGAAGCAATAAAAGGTCACCCAGCAAGAGAGTTAATCTTATGCTCCCTAAGCATCATAGCAATTGAAAGATACCTTGCTATGGAGTATGTAATATGTGGATGCCGGTCAGATAATGAAAGGAAAACTAGCCTCTTCAGATAGTCCAGAAAGATTAAACAAGAGGGGACTGATTATGGAGTCCCACACTAGTTTATAAAATTGAATCCATCAGTGGAAAATGAGCATTCTTGATAGAGCTATCTGTACATATGGAATGTATTAAAGATCCTCCCTCTGAGACTCAATGCCAGTTTGGTGTCATGGTTAAGTGTGTGGACTCTAATCTAGGAGAACCAGGTTTGATTCCCCACTCCTCCACTTGCACCTGGCTGGATGACCTTGGGCAAGCTGTAGTTCTGATAAGAGCTGTTCTTGAAAAAGAGCAGTGTCTGTCAAGAGCTCTCTCAGCCCCACCTACCTCACAGGGTGACTGTTGTGGGGAGGGGGAGGGAAAGGAGTTTGTAAGCCGCTCTGAGACACCTTTGGGTAGTGAAGGGTGGGGTATAAATCCAATCTCTTATCTTCTCAATGGAAAACGTACTTGCATAGACAGGCTATACACTGATAACATGTTCTGACACAGTTTTCGTTGAACTGCCAGCAAGTCATTATTCCATAAACCTCATTCGCTGAGAAAGAGAATTAGGAAATCAAGTCTGTAGCCTTAGTCAAAAACAAAAATGATTTATATTTAGGCAGGCGTCCTAGTTCTGTTCTCAGTGTCGAAGCCAGGGTACCTTGCGTGAACAGGAAATCTTAAGAATTGATTTCGAATTGCTTCTAAAGAAAAAAGGATCAGGCATGCTCCACCTTTCTTCACGGTACAATATCTGAGCACTGAATGTTCCTTGTAACCATGTGTGCTTGTAACTGCATTGTTTGTACTGTGCTGATGCTATGTCTGTCAAATGTCTGTACATCTGTGCATTTGGGATGAGGGGTTGCTGTGTGTGTTTGATTGGACTGTCCTGCATCTCATGCCTCTGCATGGGCAAGGTCTGAACTGCCTGAATGACAGAACATGTGCTTCCCTGCATATTCCCAGCGTGCCTCTGGACAAAGAAGACAAACGCCATCAGTGCTCAGTTGGAAACTTGGCAGAACAACAGGTTTCCCCACCATTGCTGAACTGTGGGAAACCACGTAACCCGGCTTCCTATCTGGTTTTGGCATCACAAAGAACACATCCTTTATTGCCTCTGGAGCAGGCACATCTCTGCAAGTCAAAGGTTGCCAATGGAGACAACGGTTTCACACCTGGCCACATGGCTCCCTTTGAAGTTAGGGTAGAGCATTTAAATATTGCCCCCTTCCCCTCAACTAGGACGTCACAAACCCTGAACCTATAGCATAGGAAAGGGGACGGTCTTCTAGGGGTTTATTGGCTTTAAGCCAAACCCAAAAACAAGCTTTTAAAAAGAGAAACACAGCCTTTGTTTCTCCGGTTAACCCACCCCTCCCCTACCTTGCAACTTAAGTGCTGCAGGTGATTCTTACTGCGTTCTCGGGAGTCGCGTCCCGAGAACCCGCACGTGGCTTGGCCGGTCCAGTCCATGTGTTTTTAGAGTCCACCCGCTGATACTTAGGCTGCCCCATTCCTTCTACGAGGAGATTTCTTCTCAGCTTGGACCTCAGATAAGTATAAGCGATATCCTGCTGTGTTATCCCCCTTGTCTGTTGAATGTATTATTTTTCCATGCTGATTGCTTTCTATATACTATTGTAACTAAAGAACTTGTGTGAATCTGCGTGTGCATCTGTTTTTCGTATGCTTGAAAACTGCTTAGTAAAAGGCAACATTTATTCATTAAACCTAGCGTGTTGTCTCACTTCCTGGGAAATAGGAGCGTTCGTTGGCCAATCCGCCCTCTGTATACACGGGAAAGATTACTCACGCCACGCCCACTGTCGTACATAAGTCTGAGCAGGGCATTCGGAACTGTCCTTAGAGGAGTTCCAGTATCATCCTATAAACCCTAATTGAAGGTAATCAAGATGGAACAGCATGACATAATTTCTGGCCTGGAATACCAGGAGAGTTTGCATAGAAATACCCTGACTGGGCAAAATGCTCTCCTACAGCTGTAAGAGAGAAGAACAAAACAAATTTAAACTGAGAACACCTCAAGGCTGACCTTGAACCAAATAAGCAGTACCTTGACCAACAGGCTGAACCATACCCATTACATTAAACATCAATATCTTGAGGACAAACATACTATTCATTGCTGCACATATGATCCTGCTCTGTAAATTCTGCATTGTGGGACGTGTCATGTTAACACATATGCCTTGTTTAAGCTCTGTTGTCAGTTTTCAGCTTGGTTTCAGATTTCTGCTATCCTAATCTGATCACGTTGTTTATTAGATGTCCTATCCTCTTGAACACATGAAGCTACTTTATATTGAATCAGACCCTTGGTCCATCGAAGTCAGTATTGTCTAGTCATAGACAATGTCCCTTTTGCCTGGTCCTTTTAGCTGGAGGTGCCGGGGATTGAACCTGGGACCTCCTGCATGCCAAGCAGAGGCTCTGCCACTGAGCCACAGCCCCTCTTTACAGCTCCCCATGGTCTCAGGCAGAGAGGTCTTTCACATCACCGACAACCTGGTCCTTATTGAAGATGCTGGGGATTGAACCTGGGACCTCCTGCATGCTAAGCAGAGGCTCTGCCACTGAGTCACAGCCCCTCTTTACAGCTCCCCGTGAACTCAGGCAGAGGTCTTTCACATCACGGACAACCTGGTCCTTATTGGATGTGAGAAATGAAATAAAAGGACTTCTGATCAAGAAAATCTTAAATATCTTGCTTTAAACTGTAGTATAAAAATATTGTTTGGTTTTTTCCCACACCCCACTGGGACAGTATATATATCTGCTGATTAACTCAATTCGGTGTGTTCAGTTCTCTGAGCTGGGCACCCTGCTTGCAAGCTGTATATCAAATAAAATCTTCTGCTTCATCGAAAGAGTCTGTCTCTGAGAATTCCTTACTGGGTAAGAACCAAAACCATATCCTTCATTGGAGATGCTGGGGACTGAACCTGGGACCTTCTGTGTGCTAAACAGATGCTCTGCCACTGAGCCACAGCCCCTCTTTACAGCTCCTCGTGGTCTCAGGCAGAGGTCTTTCACATCACCCACAACCTGGCCCTTATTGGAGATGCTGGGGATTGAACCTGGGACGTTCTGCTTGCTAAGCAGATGCTCTGCCACTGAGCCACAGCCCTTCCCCTGTTGATTTATATACCGGCACTCCATAATCTGCCTTGAGTGACAGTGGCAATCTTGAACCAGATGAGCAGCATCTCGACCATTACACCTGAACCATGATGTGGTGAACCAAACGAGAATGTCCCTTGACAATCACGTAGGGAGACCAGATGCCCTTTTTTTAGAGGACATGTCCTCTTCTTTTGATGTTCATCCTCCTTTGTGCTCTTTTTTAAAAAATCATGAAAATGTCCTCTCTTTTTTGGGAAGGGGAGGCTAAGCCTGTTTTGTACTACAGTCCCCCAGTGGAGAGGTGTCGGGTTTGCCACTAGTAGTACTTCCTAGCAATGATCCCTCTAAGCTGTGGAGTCCTGTGAGCAAAAATTCTACTTTGTGAGCTAATGTCATTAAAGATGTGAGCAAGTGATTTGGCTACTGCATAAATTAGTTTGCTCTGGAGCCCTCCTTCCTGAGCGGAGACAAAAATGTGTGAGCCAGAGGCTAAAAAACAGTGCACTAGCTCACACTAACTCAGCTTAGAGGGAACACTGCTTCCTAGTCTGCATTTTGATTAGGACCTATGTCATGATTTGGGCTGTGCAAGCTAGGGTTGCCAAATCCAAATTGTCTGGGAGCGGGGGGCTCCCGGACGGTGTCCTCTTCATGCGCATGTGCATAGCGCGCGCACTGCGTGTGCGTCACCCGGAAGTGACGTCACACGCTGGGGGCAGGGCCACACCATTTGAGGGGAAAACGAAGAGTTTTCCCCTCAAATGGCGTGGCCCCGCCCCCAGCGTGCGACCTCAGTTCCGGGTGATGCACACGCAGGGGTGGGGTTTCCCCCGGGCCCCGATTCCGTGGGAGTGGGAATCGGGGCTCAAAACCGGGGGGAATTCCGCCCCCTGGGGGGGGTTGGGAACCCTAGTGCAAGCATGGCCTAGCAGGCCCAGGGAGCCTGGCTAGCAGTAGAGGAGGCTGGGCCTACAACTCCCAGAAGCCCCTGAGAGGTTTTGGAGCCAAAAGACCAATAGGAAAAGGGGAGGGCTTGGAACAAAAGGGTTGGTGCCAGAGCAGAAGCTGTTCTTTTTCCCGGAGGGCAGAGCCAGAATGAAGGCTGCTGCAAGGGAGAAACCCTCATTCTGAGGGAAGGGTGAGTAGTCTAGTGCCACTTGGAATAGTGAGCTAGGGACAGTATATATTTAGACGCGTTAGGGCAATTGATTTCTTTTCTTTTCACCCACTTACTGTTATAAATCTGCACCTTGTTGTTTGACCTTCTATAGAATAAACCTTTTTCTTGTTGTATTCTGTCTGGTCCTCACACCTATTATTCGGCCAAAAGGGAGGTCTGAAGGTCTTGGGAGGGTGCTCTGGGCCTTCTCAAGGGAACCTAAATCCAGAGTGGTGGCAGCGTCAGGTGACAATACACCTGAGCCGTGACAACCTACTATTTAATTGTTGTGTATTGGAACAAACCATGGCAGGTCCTTAAAGAGATGGGAGTACTAGACCACCTCACATGTCTCTTGAGAAACCTGTATAAGGGTCAAGAAGTGACAGTTAGAACCGGATATGGAACAACTGATTGGTTTAGCATAGGAAAAGGAGTACGACAAGGATGTATATTGTCACCTTGCTTATTTAATATATATGCAGAGTACATCATGCGAAATGCTGGCCTGGATGAATCACAAGCCGGAATTAAGATTGCTGGGGAAAAGATCAACAACCTCAGATATGCAGACGATACCACTCTAATGGCAGAAAGTGAAGAGGACCTAAAGAGCCTCTTGCTCAGGGTAAAAGAGGAGAGTGCAAAAGTGGGCTTGAAGCTCAACATCAAAAAAACTAAGATCATGGCATCCGGCCCCATCACTCCTTGGCAAATAGAGGGGGAAGTCGTGGAAGTAGTGACAGACTTCACGTTCCTGGGATCCCAGATCACCGCAGACTGTGACAACAGCCATGAAATTAAAAGACACCTGCTCCTTGGGAGGAAAGCGATGGCGAACCTAAACAGCATGATAAAAAGTAGAGACATCACCCTGCCAACAAAAGTCCGCATGGTCAAAGCAATGGTATTCCCAGTAGTCATGTATGGCTGCGGGAGTTGGACTATAAGGAAGGCCGAGCGCCGAAGAATAGATTCTTTTGAACTATGGTGCTGGAGAAGACTCTTGAGAGTCCCTTGGACTGCAAGGAGATCAAATCAGTCAATCCTAAAAGAAATCAACCCGGACTGTTCCCTGGAAGGCCAGATAATGAAACTGAAGCTCAAATACTTTGGCCTCCAAATGAGAAGGGAGCACTCCCTGGAGAAGACCCTGATGCTGGGAAAGATTGAAGGTCAAAGAAGACAGGGACAGCAAAGGATGAGATGGTTAGACAGTGTCATAGATGCAATGAACATGAAATTGAGCCAACTTCAGAGGACGGCGGACGACAGGAAGGCCTGGCGTGATGTGGTCCATGGGGTCGCGAAGAGTCGGACTCGATTGTGCGACTGAACAACAACAAAAATTGGAATTTTCTTAGGCCTGTGGACTGCTTCACTCCATGTCCTTGACTCCTTACCTCCCCATAGCAATGGCATATAGTCCCCACCCACTGCAAGGAAGTACAGGGGTCCTGGACTTCCCTGATGTTGCTCTCGTTAGCTGTGCAATAGCAGTGAATAATTTTATTTTTTTTAGACTTGCTATACCGCCCTAACCCCAGGGGGTCTCTGGGCGGTTTACATATGTTGCGTTCTAAGAACTGTAATCCTAACTTTGGCCGCATCTAGTATTGGGGGTGGGACTGCCTACCAGCACCCTTGGTGGTGGGCCCTTTGATGTCTCTGGCTTGCTGGCTCGGCTCGGCGTCTTCTAGTTCTCTACTGGTTTTCTAATGACTGGAGATAGGTAACATGTTTTTAGAGGCCTAGCAAAAACAAGTTAGTTTGATACAATGTTTGGGCTCTCTCCTAGGAGCTCCTGTGTGAGAGAAAACTGAAAGCCTTGCTTTCTGTTCTGACTGCTTTGTGTTAATGCACTCTTTGAGATTTAATCATCTTCAATTTCAAATCCAAGTAAATCTTGTTTATTATCCGAAGACTTTGGACACTGGTGAATTCTGGGCTCTGGCTAACAGCTCTCTCCCTTGGAGTGTGCGTGAGTTTGCAAGGGAGGCTTTTCATTGCATTTGCTGCCTTCTGCTGCTTGTGAACAACCTTGTGTGCTGGAGAGAAGCCCTTTGGAATATCTAGCCCAGGAAGGTGGAAGGTGAAGCCATTTGAGTTTTTTTTCTTCATGACCAGGAATATGCCAAAGAGAAAGTGCAAATGTAGACACTAACTTAAAATAAAATTTCCTTGCTTCTGTGATGGCAGAAATGGAAATGAAGCAGTAGGCACTACATGCAAATGAAAGGAAGTCATGATTTGGAAGCACAGGTCAACAGTGACAAGCACAAGAAAAAAAAGTCCAGAGTTGTCTTAATACCCAAAGGGAATCAAGACAGAAAACAGCTGTGTACAACAACGCTAATATAACCTACAAAAATTCCATTAAGCAAATAAAGATACAGTGCATAATACAGAATTGATTGTATCTAGTTTTCATTCATTCAATGAAGTCTCCAGATTATTACCTTCATTTTGGATATCTTCTTTCAGGATAGGTAAAGGTAAAGGTTCCCTTGCTCGAAAGCCAGTCGAGTCCGACTCTAGGGTTGCGGTGCTCATCTCCATTTCAAAGCCGAAGAGCCAGCGCTGTCCGAAGACATTTTCGTGGTCATGTGGCCGGCATGACTAAACACCAAGGCGCACGGAATGCTGTTACCTTCCCACCGAAGAGGTACCTATTTATCTACTTGCCATTTCTTTTTTTCGAACTGCTAGGTTGGCAGGAGCTGGAACTAGAGACGGGAGCTTACTCCGTCATGAGGCACACTAGGGTCTCGAACTGCTGAACTACTGACCTTCCACAGCCTGCAGTTCAGTGTCTTAACCACTTGAGCCACCGCAGCTCCACATAACTATCATTAACATATATAATATTGTAAAACATCAGGTTCAGAATATCTGAGTTCTTCAGTCAGCTTCTACGTCCATTCCAAATTGTTGCAAAGTACTGAAAGAATGTTTTGAAGTTTCACAAAGTGGGCCACCAGTAACTTATTGTACACAGAACTACTCTCTATAGTTGAATGAATGAAAAATAGACATAATCACAATTGATTCTCTTTGCTGACTGTGTGATCTTCCTGCTGTACTGATAATACCCTAAAAGTCAGTGAATTCATATTCTGTTGCTAATGGCTTATTCAGGATTTCAATGAGATATTCTGCTAAGCCATTTCCACAGATGGCAGCAACCAGGGTCACAAAAACTATTCCCTGTTGTGATACAATAATTTCATTATGTTCATGGTATTAAATCAAAATGGATACAGCTGAATTCATCACCAAATGAACAATTGGAAATGGTTAGTGGACTGTGTTACACAAGCATTAGAAGACCACGGCCTCCTTACGAAGTGTGTTGAATTCTCTGATGACTACATGAACACTAATTTTGGAGGAAACAATTTCTCCATGCCTTGGAGCATGAATTAAAAAGAGAATTAGTTGCTGTTGGCTGTCCAGCGCACATCCTTCACAACTGTATACAACTTGGGGGCAGACACATTGTCTGTAGACATAGAATGCATCATAATGAAGAATTACAATTATTTCTCCATATATATGGTAAAAACAGAAAATCTTAAGAGTTACTATGAATTCATTGATATAAATTACAGGCAATGATTGTCACACAGCAGAACAAGATGACTGTCACTCATTCCTGCCACAGAACGGTTACTGCAGATGTTTCCTGGTGTGAAATCTTCTTTTCTGTCTCAATCAATGCACCATCCATACTGAAGAAATTCTTTGAAAATGACTTAGCAGAAGCGTATCTGTGGCATTTACATTCCTTTATGTGAATGTTCCGCAGAAACAATCTCTCCAAATATGAAGCGGCCTTTCTTTCACTGAAGGGGAGGAAAAGAGAGAGATCCTAAGTAAAAGAAAGAAAGATGGACTGGAGAAAGAAGTTAGCCTGCTTAGGGAAGAAGCCTCTTACTTGTACAATGTGTGCTTGGAATATTTGTGGAAATTGACAGTTTCTTTTGAGGAGTTTGGTTATTGTCACTGGGTGACTTTAACTGATACCCTTTCATTTGATTACGTTCAGCATACCATAAAATGCCTGAGAGACTGAGATAGCGGTCACACACACAAGATAAAGTGGAGGGGGGAGCGAGGCTACTTGCTCTGTAGGAATTTGACTCTCGGTTGTGCGGTCACACAGTCCTTGGAAGCTGTGGGCACAGCCCGCCACTGCATGATCAGACGCAACCATGGGTGAGTCGGGTTGTTGGGGGGTTTTTGCCATGTGAAGGGAGCACTCACTAGAGAAGACCCTGATGCTGGGAAATATTGAAGGTCAAAGAAGACGGGGACGGCAAAGGATGAGATGGTTAACGGTGTCATAGATGCAACGAACATGAAATTGAGCAAACTTCAGAGGACGGCGGAAGACCGGAAGGCCTGGCGGGAGTTGGTCCATGGGGTCGCGAAGAGTCGGACTCGGCTGTGCGACTGAACAACAACACAAAAAAGGCAATGTTCCCTCTAAGCTGTGTAGTCTTGTGAGCCAAAATTCTACTTTGTGAGCTACTGGCGTTAAAGCTGTGAGCAAGTGATTTGGCTACTGCATAAATTAGTTTGCTCGGGAGCCATCCTTCCTGAGCTGAGACAAAAATGTGTGAGCCAGAGGCTAAAAACTGTGAGTTAGCTCACACTAACTCAGCTTAGAGTGAACACTGGTTACCGGTGCACTTCAACGAGGGATCGATGATTCGCATCTCCGCACTGAGGATGTGCGATGATCCCATGGGAGCGCGCTGGAGCGATCACACAGGGGGAAGTTCCTCTGTGGCCCATAGCAACCCGTTTGCTACCGAACATTCCCCAGTGTCATTTTACTCCACTTCTGTGGGGGAGCAAAACGGGTTGCCGGTGGGCGTGGGGTGCTTCCTAGATTTTTGTGTCTGATTGCACCCTTTAAATCTGCCCGGCATTCGCACCTATGGCACAGCTAATTTTGCATGTGATCGCGGCCTGAGATGTGATAGTGGATGATGTAAAATGTTTTGGCCAGTCCTGTAACCTGAAGACCTTTGTCGAAAGCACTCAAAAAGATGGAGACTTCAGACGTGTGCCAGTTAGTGACGATTGGGTTAAATACTTCCAGAATTGCTGCAATGCAAACTGCCATTCTGAGTTGTTTAAAATAGCACATTTTTTCCCCTGCATTCCAGGACATAAAGCAATAATGAGATAATATTGTCTTTAATGAATGCCCAGTGGACAGATGAAAGGAACAGATTTACCGTTGAAGCTATAAGGGCATTTTGTTACTGCAATATAACCTGCATGACTATTCATGCCTTCAATTTACAAATACCAAACACACTCTGCTTAGGGAGATAAAATCATTCAACAAGTATTCAGGTGCTACTTCGTCATACGTTTTCAGGTAGTGGTGTTGTAAGCATAAAAGTGCTTAGTATAGGTAAATCAGTATTTGTGTGTGTGTGGGGGCAATTATTTTGTTATTTGCTTACTAGGTTATTTCTTTCCTTCTTCAGTGCAAATTTGCCATTTCAGTAAAAATAAGCAGTTATGTATATACATTTATAGGAGCTGCGGTGGCTCAAGGGGTTAAAACGCTGAACTGCAGGCTGTGGAAGGTCAGTAGTTCAGCAGTTCAAGACCCGGGTGCCACATGATGGAGTGAGCTCCCATCTCTAGTTCCAGCTGCTGCCAACCTAGCAGTTCGAAAGCAAGAAATTGCAAGTAGATAAATAGGTACCACTTCGGTGGGAAGGTAACAGCGTTCCATGCGCCTTGGTGTTTAGTCATGCCGGCCACATGACCACGGAAACGTCTTCCGACAGTGCTGGCTCTTCGGCTTTGAAACGGAGATGAGCACCACAACCCTAGAGTTGGATTTGACTGGCTTTCGAGCAAGGGAGCCTTTACCTTTACTATATACATTTATAATAAACAGTTTCCCATATACCCCTGTGTGTGTAATCCCATCCACAATGACTGAGTGATTTCTGCTGCCCTGTTTCATTTGCCCGCAAGAAATTCTTACTTGAGAGCCAGTTTGATGTAGTGGTTAAATGCATGGACTCTAATCTGGGAGAACTAGGTTTGATTCCCCACTCTTCCACATGCAGCTGCTGGAGGACCGTGGGCAAGCCATAGTTCTGTCAGAGTTGTTCTCCCAAGGACAGTTCTGGAAAGAGCTCTGTCAGCCCCACCTACCTCACAGGGTGTCTGATGTGAGGAGGGGAAGGGAAAGGAGTTTGTAAGCTGCTCTGAGACTCTGAGTGCAGGGTGGGGTATAAATTCCATCTCTTCTTCCTCTTCCTCTTCTTCTTCTACTTGTCTGGGCATTGAAGAAAAAAATTCTTCTTTGTGAACAGTGTCTTCTTTTTTTCACTCACAAAATATGGTCACCCTATAGCATCAGGCTAAACCAATATACTTTGGCAGCTGTGATTTTAAGCACAATATGAACATTATTGTTGTTTGGGTATGACCAAGCTCATGGTCTGCTCTTCTGAAAATGAGAGAAATTGGAGGGGGGGAAATGGAAGTGGGGAACAGTGTTGAAAGTAATGCTGTTGGAATTTCCTGAAGCCTTCCAGGGTCGTGGCAGGCAAAATTTCCAGGGGAAATTGTGGCTTGGGTGGATGCCACCATGGATAGATGAATTAGCCTTGAATGAAGGCTGCCTTTAAAAACAATAAATAAATCATAGCATAGGCAGCTTTAAAGGGAAATTAAAATTCAGAAGAAAATAGTAGCAGTACCATAGCTTGATAACCAACAGAAGTCTGGATGGGAGAGATGGAATTATTATAATGTTTTATTGTGTCCTAACTTAGTTTTTAATTCTTCTGGTTTTAGAAGTTTATACAGATGTTACTGTTATATTGTTCTGTCATTGTGACAGCCTATGGCTAAAGGCAATAAACTGAAACCTGAACCTGAACCTAAAAGGGGATTAGACAGCTTCATGGAGAAGAGGTCCATCAATGCTACCAGCAGTGTTCCCTCTAAGCCAAGCTAGTGTGAGCTAGCTCACAGTTTTTTAGCCTCCGGCTCACACATTTTTGTCTTAGCTCAGGAAGGATAGCTCCAGAGCACTGGTTCCCAAAGGGGGCAATACTTCCCCCCAGGGGTCATTTCATAGAAAAAGAGGTGCAGGAGCTCATTAGCATAACTCATTAGCACAACTTATTTGCATATGCCACACCCCCTCACATCACCGGAAGTGTGTCAGAAGGCAACACCCACCGCTCAGGCTCCACTGGACTGTTTTGGATTGCTAGCTATTGGGAGGGGGATGTGCAGATCTGCCCTCGCAGAGGAGGGAGAGCTTGTACCTGAATAAAACTTGGTCTTAAAGGTGCCACTGGACTGTTTTGGAGTGGGGGCCGGGGGCGGGCTCTGCAACTTACCTGGCTGCTTCTTGCTCTGACTGAGGGCTGCTGGGAGCAGGGGGGGGCTTGTTGCATGTGCCCGCCCCCTGGGCTCTTTACTGCCAGAGCTCCACTCCTGTGCGCTCCTGCAGGAAATGACCCCTGCTTCCCACTGGGAGGAATGATCCAGGTGGGAGGTAGGAGCCTTGGGTGCAATTGGGGGGGGGCATTGAATAAAAATAGGGTGGTGGTGGAAGCATATAGAAAGAAGAGTCCAGAACCTATCTAAAGCAGCCTTTCCCTGCCTTCTCCTGGACTTCCCTGGGAGCAGGGAGGGAGGTGGAAGTGGAGAGGGGTCTTTCTTTACTGTGTTCAAATTTGTCACTGCAGCTTTTTGTCAATCTTGAAGATAGATTTCCAGGGGGGTGCTGAGTAATATATTTTTTTTCTGAAAAGGGGGCGGTAGGCCAAATAATTTTGGGAACCTCTGCTCCAGAGCAAATGAATTTATGCAGTCGCCAAATCGCTCGCTCACACCTTTAATGCCGGTAGCTCACAAAGTAGGAATTTTGCTCGCAAGGCTCAACAGCTTAGAGGGAGCATTGGCTACCAACCATAGTGACTAAAAGAGACCCCCACATTCACAGACAACCAGACTCTTAATCCCAGTGCCAGAAAGGCCGTTCCTCTGTTCTCTGTGGCTGGGCCTCCAGAGGAATGGGTTTTCCATTGTGTGAGACAGGATGCTGGACTGGACTGGACTGGACTGGTCCGATCCAGCAGGGCTCTTCCACCAGGTTTTTAGTTAAGGAGCCACCGCCACCGCCGCCACCAACATCATTGCTAATACCAACAGCAACAACAACTGAGAGAGCCCGGTTCCGTGGCTCCATCTTTTATGGCCTGAGCCTGCCGCATGTATATGATAGAGATCAAGAATCTGATGTGCAAGGCAGAATACCAAACCTATTAACATGAATGCTGCCACCATCCCTCAGTATTAGTCTACATCGAGCTAGCACTTTATGACATTGGATTGCTTTTAGATGGTTTTGTTATAATTAGCTGTTGTAGATTTTCCGGGTTGTGTGGCTGTGGTCTTGGCATTGTAGGACCTGACGTTTCGCCAGTAGCTGTGACTGGCATCCACAGAGGTACAGAACCTAACAAAGGTTAGTAAAATGTGAAAAAGAGGGCCAGTATTAAAAACTAAATGTAAAAGATCTATAGAAAAAGCTACATGCATTTATTAAGTACAAATCTAAAACATATATAAGGGCCCATTCACATCAAATATATAAATAACATACCAATACACACGGGCTTTAAAAAGCTGACCTGATGCATTTCGGCCTGTATAGGCCTTCCTCAGAGGTCAAACAATTGAGTGGCAAAATGGCTATAAAAATATAATACACTCATGTAGACACAATCAGAATGGATACAAAATATAAATTCAATATGGACCAGAAAACAAGTTTTTCCAGAATAAAACCACCAGGCACAGAATAAATATGCAAATTAGATCTTTAAAAGTGCAATCACTTGCCCAGTAGTTCTAAAGTATAGACTTTTCATCCAAGAATTGCCCTCTTTGATTTTGTTGCCACAGTGTTCTTCAAGTAAAAAGCACTTAATGGCATTGGACTGCTTTTAGATGGTTTTATTATAATTAGCTGTTGTAGATTTTTCCGGGTTGTATGGCTATGGTCTTGGCATTGCAGAACCTGATGTTTCACCAATAATAATAACAATAATAATAATAATAACAATAATAATAATAATAATAATAATAATAATAATAATAATAATAATAATAATAATAATACTTTCCATTTATTAATCACTTTCTCCAGTGGGCTCAAAGCGATGTACAGTTACTCCATATATAGACAAGGGACTAACAATGTTCATAGGGGATAGGGAAGACAACATATATTCACTTTAATTGCACGCGCCGTCACTGCCCGGTGTAGACGTCTTCTGGCTGGCTCCGTCATTTCTCCGCATGGCTGCTTGCTGGCCAGGCCTCAGGACCCATATGTCGAATGCCACACTGCCACTGCCTGGCCGGAACATCCATTGCAGGCATACTTTTCGTAGACGGGAAGCTGTTTCGCCTTTACAAGCCTTGACCAGGACGTCCGACCGTCAGCTAACGCCCTCCCGCAAGGGAGGTTGGCGTGCCCACCCTCTCTAAGGAGTGGTTCCCATTTTATCTACTCGCTGAAGCGTTCGAATCGCTGGGTGGATGATGAGCTGGGGACAACAGGCTGGCTGCTCACACCAGCGCGGGGCTTGAACTAACACAGTTCAGATGTTAAGACAGTGGGATATACCCACTGTGCCACCGCTCCCCTTTGACTGGCATCCTCAGAGGTACAACACAGAAAGATAGAGTACTCTCTGTGTCAAAGTGAAAAGAAAATGGTATCAGCTTGACACCGAGAGTACTCCATCTTTCTGTGTTATACCTCTGAGGACGCCAGTCACAGCTACTGGCAAAACGTCAGGTTCTGCAATGCCAAGACCACAGCCACACAACCCGGAAAATCTAAAACATGAAATTATGCAAACTCCACGACGGAAGACAGGAGGGCCTGGCATGACGTGGTCCAGGGGGGTCGCGAAGAGTCGGATTCGACGGTGCGACTGAACGCCAATAAGCCACACTGAGCCCGCTCTGGTGGGGAGGGCAGAATATAAATTGAATAAATAAATAACCCTCCTCCTCAGTGTTCATCCTTAATGGCTGCCAGTCTCCTTCGATCAGCAGCATTTTGGACATGCACAGTTGAGGGGGAGGCAGATCTATTCAGCAGGCATTTGCACCATTTGCCTGCCTGATCTCAGGATATCTGACGTCACAAGGCCAGAGGATCATGGGGTGCAGAAGACATGGGGAGGGGAGCATGAGAACAACAGGAGGCAACTGCCAATTGCAGGGATGGAAACTAACTGAACTGTGAAGAGGCCCAATCCCCTTCTCTTTGTCCCAGCAGGTAGGAGAGCAAAGATAGGAGCAAAGAGAGCCAGTTTGGTGTAGAGAGCCAGTTTGGTGTAGAGAGTCAGTTTGGTGTAGTGGTTAAGTGTGCGGACTCTAATCTGGGAGAACCAGGTTTGATTCCCCACTCCTCCACTTGCACCTGGCTGGATGACATTGGGTGAGCCATAATTCTGGCACTAAGCTGTTCTTGAAAAAGAGCCGTTTCTGTCAGAGCTCTCTCAGCCCCACCTGCCTCACAGGGCAATGTTCCCTCTAAGCTGTGGGGTCTTGTGAGCAAAGATTCTACTTTCTGAGCTACTGGCATTAAAGTTGTGAGTGAGTGATTTGGCTACTGCGTAAATTAGTTTGATCTGGAGCCCTCCTTCCTGAGCCGAGACAAAAATGTGTGAGCCGGAGGCTTAAAAACTGTGAGCTAGCTCACACTAACTCAGCTTAGAGGGAACCCTGCAGTCACAGGGTGTCTGTTGTGGGGAGGGGAAGGGAAAGGAGTTTGTAAGCCGCTCTGAGACTCCCTTGGCTAGTGAAGGGCAGGGTATAAATCTAATCTCTTCTCTTCATCTCTTCTTCTAACCTGTTAACTACTGCGCAATGTTTTTTGCCAGTTGGTGGCACCAAATCCAACCAAAGGGAAAGCAATTAAATAAACACAGTGAAGAGAGGGTGCGTAAATACTTTCTTCAGAGAATATACATTCTTCAGATAAATACTTTCTTCAGAGAATATATTTCTTCAGAGCCAGTTTGGTGTTGTGGTTAAGTGTGTGGACTCTAATCTGGGAGAACCGGGTTTGATTCCCCAGTCCTCCACTCGCACCTGGCTGGATGACCATGGGCAAGCCGTAGCTCTGACAAGAGCTGTTCTTGAGAAAAAGCAGTTTCTGTTAGAGCTCTCTCAGCCCCACTGACCTCACAGGGTGTCTGTTATGGGGAGGGGAAGGGAAAGGAGTTTGTGAGCTGCTCTGAGACACCTTTGGGTAGTGAAGGGCGGGGTATAAATCCAATCTCTTCTTCTTCTTCTATGATGCATTAAAAATATTTATAGCCATCATTTCCTCGTGGCTCAAGGTGCTTACAGAGCATGATTTAAAATGGACGGGGCTGTGGCTCAGTGGAAAAGGCTCTCCTTTACATGAAGAATGTCCCATGTCAGCATCTCCCGTTCACAGGACCAGGCAGTAGGTGATATGAAAGACCTCTACCTGAGACCACGCAGGAAGAACATGCAGCAAAGGAGGTCTACAGAGTGACAGAAGGAGCAGAAAGCCAACCATGGAGTTGGGGAAACTGGAGGAGTCCAAACTGGCTACAGAAACTGGGGATGAGGGGAAACTCTTCACGCATTTTGCCAAAAAGGAGGGTGGGTGGGTGGGTGTTGGCATTAGAATATGAGATTAATGAAAATTTAATCTTCCCAGAGATGGGTGAATATTGAAAAGAGAGCCTTGTCTATATTCTGGAGGGGAGTTTGAAAAGAAGTTCCCTTGGGGAGATCTCAGAGCAGATAGGTAATGCTCCCTCTAAGCTGTGGAGTCTTGTGAGCAAACATTCCACTTTGTGAGCTACCGGCATTAAAGTTGTGAGGAAGTGATTTGGCGACTGCATAAACTAGTTTGCTCTGGAGCCATCCTTCCTGAGTTACGACAAAAATGTGTGAGCCGAAGGCTAAAAAAAACGGTGACCAGCTCACACTAACTCAGCTTAGAGGGGACACTGTTACAGCAGGGAAGAATCCTTTCTGTCCAGTTGTTAAGATACGGGGGGGCTTTTTCTTACAAACATGTGTAGAAATACACATACAAGATGCATACATTTTGACTGTAATATGAATGGGCTTCTTTCTGTGACGGTCTGAGACCTCAGATAACGCATATGTTTTTGTTCTCAACAAAATTCTGTGTTTCCTACTTCTCAGATGGTACAAAAACTAAGACGCTTACATAGGTAGCAAATGGTGCTGCAGTCTACTGCTTTCCATTGTAATCATAGAATCATGGAATGTTAGAGTTGGAAGGGACCTTGCAGGTCATCTAGTCCAACCCCCTGCACTCTGCAGGAGCATAACCAAAAGATAGCTCTACAACATACCCGAAAGATGGTCATCCAGTCTCCGCTTGAAAACGTCCAGTGAAGGAGCACCCACCACCTCCCGAGGCAGTCTGTTCCACTGCTCAACCACTCTTACAGTTGGGAAGTTTCTCCTGATATTTAGCCGGTATCGACTCCCTTGTAATTTCCACCCATTACATCTAGTCTTGCAATCCGGAGCAAGAGAGAAGTGATCTGCTCCATCTTGTACATGATGTAATGTATACAAGCGGCCTCTAGAGGTGAGTTTCTGCTTTGCATGCCTTTTAGTTTTGGCCCTGCAGGGGTCCTCTATGAAAGTGAGTGGCTGAGCAAGCTGATTCAGAGGCCAACTGAAAGAAGGCCCAGCCAGAGAAAGGATGGGTCAGAGAGCTAAACGGCTTTTACCCTGTCCCGAAATAAAATCCCTTCTTAAATTGAAGCAATGCTGACATATCCTGTTGTTCACAATACTACACCATTTCTATTCAGTCTTGCTTATAGATGGTTAAGCCACTTATACATTTCAGCTTCATAATTTTCATAATTTCTACCCCCGAATATTGCCACTCTGGACGTATGTTTCACTATTTAGGCCAATGCCTATTTTAAATAACCTGATTTTAGATTGTTGCATTTTGCTTTCCTTTATCTGTGACTTTTATGTTTTTTTACTACTGCCATTAATTGCTGAGTGTTGCTCTTTTCCTATTCCTTTTTTATATCAATCACACCTCTCGTTCTCCTAACCTTGACTATGGCCTATCTACCCAAGATTGAACTGCTTAGCTTTGGTAAGTGGCAAACAGTCAGCAAAAATAAACTTCATGTGGCTACCAATGATCCCTCTAAGCTGTGGAGTCCTGTGAGCAAAAATTCTACTTTGTGAGCTACTGGCATTAAAGTTGTGAACGAGCGATTTGGCTACTGCATAAATTAGTTTGCTCGGGAGCTTTCCTTCCTGAGCTAAGACAAAAATGTGTGAGCCAGAGGCTAAAAAACTGTGAGCTAGCACACACTAATTCAGCTTACAGGGAACACTGGCTACCTCTACTCCCATTGTTCCTGTACAAGAAGAAGAAGAAGAAGAGATTGGATTTATACCCCGCTCTTCACTTGGAGTCTCAGAGCGGCTTACAAACTCCTTTCCCTTTCCCTCCCCACAACAGACACCCTGTGAGGTGGGTGGGGCTGAGAGAACTCTGACACAAACTGCTCTTTTGCAAGGACAGCTGTGCCAGAGCTTGTGACTGACCCAAGGTCACATCAGCAGGTGCAAGTGGAGGAGTGGGGAATCAAACCCGGTTCTCCCAGATTAGAATCCGCACACTTAACCACTGCACCAAACTGGCTCTCTACAAATTGAATAATTCCAAATATATAAACAGCCCATTCCTATGACACAGAACATCATTGGGAATAAGAAGAAGAAGAGAAGAGATTGGATTTATACCCCGCCCTTCACTCGGAGTCTCAGAGTGGCTTACAAACCCTTTCCCTTCCCCTCCCCACAACAGACACCCTGTGAGGTAGGTGGGGCTGAGAGAGCTCTTTCAAGAACTGCCCTTTCAAGAACAGCATTGACAGAACTATGGCTTGCCCAAGGTCATCCAGCAGCTGCAAGTGGAGGCGTGGGGAATCAAACCCAGTTCTCCCAGATTAGAGTCCGTGCACTTAGCCACTACACCAAACTAATCTTGTAAGCTGCCCCGAGCTGAATATTGGATGGGGCGGGATATAAATCCCAAAAATAAATAAATAAATAAATATCTGTTCAAAGTGACCAGTTTGAAAAGAGAGTCAGGCAAGGAAGGTGTAACTGCTGTACAACACTGCCATGGATATAGCCAGAAATATAGGGGAACGGTTGCTGGACTTGACCAAAAAGATCATACATAGTGAATGTTTCTGTATACAGAAACAAGGATAGCCTGGCCTCTCAGCCAAAAAGTGAGTTTAGAGACACAGAATAGAGTAGCCTTGGAGAACGGCAAGAAACAAAGCAGTAACAATTCTTTGGCCTTGTGTGGATTAGAAGCCATCTAAAACATATCAGTAGATATCATTTGTTGATGCTCAGTATAGGAAGAGTCTGAGAATAGCAAGAATGTCCAACTTAAAAGAAATGGAGCTATGACTCAAACATGGGTGCATGGGGTGAAGGCCAAAATATATCCATGCACATATAAAAGTTGTTATCACTATTTTTAAACAAATGTTGTTAAGATAAAATGTAGCATGGATGAACGAACAGCTTGTACATATTTTAAGAAGACATTTCAAAAATACATAACCGTGTACGGTGTTTGAGTGTGTGTGTTTTTCAAGTGGGATTGACCAAGAGTTTCTGCTAAGAAGGGGTTCCTTGCTTGTGACTGGCTTATCTTTCGGGTAAGCAGGGGTCATTTGGGGGGGACGCGGGGGGACGCCATCCCCCCAGGTGAGGTGCGGAAGGGCGGGGCCTGGAGCTCCCTGCTGGTGCCCGCTGGAGGTCGCCGCCGGCTGTGGGGAGGACACACTTCCGGTGATGTCAGGGGGTGTGGCATATGCTAATGAGTTATGCTAATGAGTCCCCCTAGCTCTTATTCTACGAGATGACCCCTGCGGGTAAGATACTTTCACGGACTCATGTAATCGCTGCCCTTTAATTATCTATGTAACAGTGATGGATGGCATAGTTTTCTGTTAACTTAGTGTTAAGAATGCAATAGTTATAGTTTAATCAAAGCTTAAAAATGGAAGCAGGAATTCTATAATAGTTTTGCTTGTGTACTGTATCTGTAATGAACCTGAGGCCTGACTGTGGTGTACCTCCTGCTAGGAATTAAATGATGCGATACAAGAAAGCTAGCTAGATGCCTAGGGCTTCTTAAGTGCATGCCTGACCTGAGTCATTCAGAACAACAATAAACTCCTCAAATTGTCTTCTGCACATCCACTATACTGCACCCCATGGTGTACATAGTCTTCTCCTTATCACCTTATTATTCCTTTTCACTTCACCATATCAGAATCTGGACCTTTACATACAGTCGTTCAACCCTAAAAGGTAAAGGTTCCCTTGCTCGAAACCCAGTCGAATCTGACTCTAGGGTTGCGATGCTCATCTCCGTTTCAAAGCCGAAGACGTTTCCGTGGTCATGTGGCTGGCATGACTAAACACCAGGGCGCACGGAACGCTGTTACCTTCCCACCGAAGTGGTACCTATTTATCTACTCACAATTTCTTGCTTTCGAACTGCTAGGTTGGCAGAAGCTGGAACTACAGACGGGAGCACACTCGGGTCTCAAACTGCTGAACTACTGACCTTCCACAGCAGCGTCTTAACCACTTGAGCCACTGCAGCTCCCGTTTAACCCTAATGTACAATATATGTACTAACAAAAGCAATATTACAACAGCTAAAAGAAATAAAATCACAGGGTGCCATAGGTGCATGGACAAAATGTTTCCAGACTTTTTATTTATTTGCCCATTTTATTTCCCAAAGGAAGAAAAATCTGAGTTCTTATAACCACTTTAATATTGCATGTAAAATATCAGAAAGATTAACAAGAACATTTTAGAACAATTGCTTTGCACTCAGAAGGCCCTAGGCTGAATCACTGGCATCTTCATTTACAAATATCAGGTACCAGATGATGTGAAAGACTTGTCTCAGACAGTCACTGCCAGCCAGGGGTCATTTCCTGCAGGATCGCACAGGAGTGGAGCTCCGGCAGTAAAGAGCCCAGAGGGCGGGCACATGCAATAAGCCCCACCCCCTGCTCCCAGCAGCCCTCAGTCAGAGCAAGAAGCAGCCAGGTAAGCTGCAGAGCCCCCCCCCAGCCCCCCCATCCACAACAGTCCAGTGGCACCTTTAAGACCAAGTTTTATTCAGGTACAAGCTCTCCCTCCTCTGCGAGGACAGATCTACATGTTCCCACCTCCCCCCAATAGCTAGCAATCCAAAACAGTCCAGTGGACCCTGAGCGGTGGGTGTTCCCTTCTGACACACTTCCGGTGATGTCAGGGGGTGTGGCATATGCAAATAAGTTATGCTAATGGGTTATGCTAATGAGCTCCTGCACCTCTTTTTCTATGAAATGACCCCTGCTGCCAGTAGTGTGGCTAAGAGGAATTCTCTAAATTCCTCCTTACTCAATTACTCTGCAATTCAACAATCTGTTTCTTTTTGGTTTCCATCAAAATTGAAATTCAAAGAGGGGAGGGAGACCAAGTGAGGTTCTGCAGAATTTTGGAATTTCACAATGCACATGCTCAGAACTAGACTTATCCTCCTTTTAGAGCATCACCCTGTGGCATGTAACATGAAAAAAAAACCCCACATGGACAGATATAATGAAAAAGAAAAGAAAAGAGAAACAGAAAAAGTTGACCCAGGATGCTGATTAAATCAGAGGCACGCAGAAGACTTTCACAATAACAATACAGACCCGATATGGTGCAAATAAAATGTATTGTGGGGAAATGTGCATGAGGTTCTGAGAAGAGCTATAGTCTTCTAAAGAGGAGGAGGAGGAAGAGGAAGAAGAAGAACATAAGAGAAGCCAATGTTGGATCAGGCCAGTGGCCCATCCAGTCCAACACTCTGCATCACACAGTGGCCAAAAATACCAGGTGCCATCAGGAGGTCCAGCAGTGGGTCCAGGACATTAGAAGCCCTCCCACTGTTGCCCCCCCCCAAGAACCAAGAAAAAGAAGATTTATACCTCGCCTTTCACTCCGACTCTGCAAGAGGTCAAACCTAATAAGTATGTTCAAAATATCTGCAGTTCACTTCTTTGATGCTCAGTGCAGATTGTAATGCCTCGTGACTTTCACTGAAATTAGAAGAAGGATATTGCAACAAGGACTGTAATCTTCTAAATGACATGGGAAGCAGGTGGCTAGATTTTATTGAATGGGGAAGACACCTAATGAATGTTTACAAGTCAGATCTGTAAGTATGGCTTGTCGAGATGGGTTTAGGCAGAAAATTTAAAATGGCAAGAGGTTGGCTTTTAAACCTTCAGTGGTATAAAAGGATCCACAAAACACAACTCTCCCAATAGCTCCTTGCTGCTTTCCCTGACTTTTCCTTGAGAAGCTGGTAAGTAAACTCATCTTATTTGTCTTGACACTATGAATGTCTCCCCTTTTCTCCCCATACCCCTCCATCCGTTTCTGTGAAACTGAAGCCCCTTTACTTAGTAAAACTCACTATAGCTCATTTTGAAGGTTCAGAATGTCTGTTTTTGCTGTTGGGTTCAGTCTAGAAAAGTGTTCATTTTATGCATCAGTGTGTTCTACTATGGCTGCGGTCACACGGAACATTAGCCATGCTAGAGAGACGGAAAGTAGGTGGATTTTCCGGGCACGATCTCACCGCCACATCTGGGAAGCGTAGAGCTCCCGTGGCTCACCCGAGGCTTCCCGCCAAAGATGCAGGGTAAAAAACTAGTACCTCCGAGGTACTAGTTTCCGGTAACCGTGGGACAAGGACGGGCATCTGATCGTGTTTCCGGTGGCATCTGGCACCCGCCCATGTCCCCTTGCAAAAATGTTTTCCCCCCCCCCCCAAGTCTTCATGGATGCGCACAAGCACCCAACGGAGCATGCACATACTTTGGTGTACAGGGGGAAAAAAACCATTTGCCGCACCACACGGCTTCTTTGCTGCGCTGCAGTATTGTCCTGTGATTGGCACCTCCCCCCTACCCACGGGACCTCCACGGAACCTCTATGGGAGGTCTGATCGTGCGACCGCGCGTTATTTTGCCCCAGGGCAAACAGCCACACACACCCCCCCGTGATATCCGGCCCGTGTGACCGGGGCCTTCATTATCTTTTACCTTTGTTACCCACATTCTGTTATATGGCATGTCATGCTTTAGACAATTTTCCCCCCACCATGGCACCCGCAGAAATCAGAAGTGGATCACCTCTAACGGAAGAACAACCCCAGGGATCAGTTCCCTTGTGTGTAGCACAGCTAAATCCAGTGTGTCTGCCTGCTGA
>NW_015160848.1:19394-22785 GCF_001447785.1 Gekko japonicus | reverse complement strand
TGCTGAACACATCCTCTGTAAAAATCAATGCA
Organism: Gekko japonicus; assembly: GCF_001447785.1. Classification (NCBI taxonomy): domain Eukaryota; kingdom Metazoa; phylum Chordata; class Lepidosauria; order Squamata; family Gekkonidae; genus Gekko; species Gekko japonicus. The sequence goes on along the minus strand of NW_015160848.1, from coordinate 22,753 downwards.
TCTCTCGTCCCTGGAATACCACATGTATGTAACAGTTCTACAACAACGCACATATGGCTCTTCTATGATGGTTAAGCATATCCTGCTAACAATATCCATTGATCCAAATCCTTTGCTTAGGGAGCTTTTTGGTAAATTCTGGACTTGCTTTAATGTTCTGTGCAGAGTCCAAGAAAGGGTATGCCCGAAACATACTGGATAAGGGACATACTAAAACTGACAGCAATTGACCATAGACATTTTTCTTCTCTTATCAAATTATCTCACATTCCTCAAAATTTCTCGAATGTCTCTTTTTCTTAGACAAAGGTTTTCTTTTCTTTTCTTTTAATCTTGCCTCTCCATTTTGTTTAGTGACTGTTTCTGTGGTTAATATGATTATTACTGTTGATCACACACATTTCCATTTTAATGTCTCACATGAGAGCCAATTTGGTGTAGTGGTTAGGAGTGTGGACTCTAATCTGGGAGAACTGGGTCTGATTCCCCACTCCTCCACATGCAGCTGCTAGTGTGACCTTGGGTCAGTCACAAGTTCTCTCAGAGCTGTCCTCTCAAGGGCAGTTCTTGAGAGAGCTCTTTCAGCCCCACCTACCTCACAGGGTGTTTGTTGTGGGGAGGGGAAGGAAAAGGAGATGGTAATCCACTCTGGGACTCCAAGTGAAGGGTGGTGTACAAATCCAATCTCTTTTTCTTCTCCCTCTCCTACCAACAGATTTTTCAGCTTCATGACTTCAAGATGTCCCACGAATCCAAGATCGTTCCCAGCAGCATCCCAGCTTACATAGTTCAGTCCTCTGCTGACTCCATTGACAAGACATTCAGGAGATCCCGCCTGCCTTCCAACGGCTCTCCAACTTACAGTATTAAGACTTCTGGTGGCCCAGGTGATAATAAGTCTTATGGAACCAAAATTCCTTCCAGCAGCATCCCAGCTTACATGGTTCAGTCTTCCGGTGACCATATGGACAAGACATCCAATGGATCCCACTTCCCTTTCAGCAGTAGCATTCCGACCCACAGCATTCAGTCTTCTGGTGACCCAGTTGATAATAAGTCTTGTGGGTTGAACAGCCCTTCCAGTAGCATCCCGGCTTACTTAGTTCAGTCCTCTGATGAGCTGCTTGACTGTGAATTCTGTGGATCCCAAATTGTTCCCAGAAGCCTCCCAGCTTACATTATTCAGTCCTCTGACGAATCAGTTGAGAAGGTATCTGGTGAATACTACATTCCTTCCATCAGCATTCCAGCTTACAGCATTCAGTCATCCGGTGACCCAATTGTCAAGATGTCCAATCGACACCATTTCCCTTCTGGCAGCATGCCAACTTACTTTGTCCAATCCTCTCGCGACCAAGTTAACGGCATCAGCCCCCTGAATTCACGTGGACTCTCCAGCTCCTTCTATGGTCCCGATGGAGCACCACCAAGGAGGCCCAGCGTGACCTCTGCGGCCAACAATGTGCATGGTAACCAGAGGATAAAATTAAATATAATTATAGAAGACCCTCACGGAATCCTGGCCCCGCCAAGAATCAACTGATTGTGCGAGTGAGACAGCTTACATGGGAAGCTGGTCTGCCTGCAGTGGAAGGTCTCTGACTGGTGGCTTTATTTGTGTATCTCCATAGAGGCTCCATGCCCGTTTCAAGCAAATGCAGTCCTCATACATAAAGGCAATGTCTACAAGGACAGGATCCACTGACAATCTGTCTACATGATAAGGATTCAAGGGTGACAACCTCAGCGATCTGATAGACAGGGACACCAAGCAACTCTAATCAGTTTAAGGGTGTGGATCTTGAGGGGCTTGACTTAGCTGACAGCCATGGTTACCTATGTATTACGGGCAGTTCACAATATGCTTCCTTCTTTTTCATTTCACCTATAAAGGACCTTCTGTCTGGAGAACCGGGTTTGACGTAGTGGTTAAGTGTGCGTCCTCTAATCTGGGAGAACCGGGTTTGATTCCACACTCCTCCACCTGCACCTGCTGGATGACCTTGGGCAAGCCGTAGTTCTGATAAGAGCAGTTCTTGAAAAAGGGGAAGGAGTTTGTAAGCCGCTCTGAGACTCTTTTGGGAAGTGACGGGCGGGGTATAAATTAAATCTCCTCTTCCTCCTCCTCCTCTTCCTCCTCCTCCTCCTCTTCTTCTTCTACCTCATCATTCTAAGAACGTATGAGAAGCCATGTTGGATCAGGCCAATGGCCTAAAGTCCAACACAGTCACACAGTGGCCAAAGCTCACGTGTCATCAGAAGATCCACCAGCAGTTCTATTTTGGAAGTGAATATTCCCTCCCTCTTACTCATCACGGCTTTATCTACCAATGTATCTTTGTTTCCTGAACCACTGTTTTCATATACTTATATGAAAACAGTGGTTCAGGAAACAAAGATATTTGTTGCTGTTGTTCAGTCGCACAGTCGAGTCCGACTCTTCGCGACCCCATGGATCATCTCCCGCCAGGCCCTCCTTTCTTCCGCCGTCCTCTGAAGTTGGCTCAATTTCATGTTCGTTGCATCGATGACACTGTCTAACCCTCTCATCCTTTGCCGTCCCCGTCTTCTTTGACCTTCAGACTTTCCCAGCATCAGGGTCTTCTCCAGTGAGTGCTCCCTTCTCATTTGGTGGCCAAAGTATTTGAGCTTCAGCTTCAGTATCTGGCCTTCCAGGGAACAGTCAGGGTTGATTTCTTTTAGGATTGACTGATTTGATCTTCTTGCAGTCCAAGGGACTCTCAAGAGTCTTCTCCAGCAACCCAGTTCAAAAGAATCTATTTTTCGACGCTCGGCCTTCCTTATAGTCCAACTCTCGCAGCCATACATGACTACTGGGAATACCATTGCTTTGACCATGCGGACTTTTGTTGGCAGGGTGATGTCTCTACTTTTTATCATGCTGTTTAGGTTCGCCATCGCTTTCCTCCCAAGGAGCAGGCGTCTTTTAATTTCATGGCTGCAGTCACAGTCTGCGGTGATCTGGGATCCCAGGAACGTGAAGTCTGATGTTATCTGCAGGTCGTCTTGAAGAAACAGGCTCTGAAGAACTGCTCTTCCAAAAGCAGCATCAGTTTTAGCACAGTGCATCACCACCAGGAACTTCTCAAAGGCTGAAGTCAGTGAACCAATAGCAGACCTGCAGAGATATGTCACCAAGTATCTGGAGAAAGTGGCAGAATCAGGAGCCATAATGACCCTTTCACAGTACTAGCTTGCTTGATACGTTCGCATCAAACTTTAAAGCCAGGCATCTTTCCCGGCATTTGAAAGACATGTTTGCACTCACTGGAGAAAACCCTGATGCTGGGAAAGATTGAAGGTCAAAGAAGACGGGGACGGCAAAGGATGAGATGGTT
>NW_015160848.1:19206-19350 GCF_001447785.1 Gekko japonicus | reverse complement strand
TAAGGCCCTGCCATAGTTTGTTGTGATCCACACAGTCAAAAGCTTTAGCATAGTCAATGAAGCAGAAGTAGATATTTCTCTGGTGCTTTCTCCATAATCCAGCGAATGTTGGCAATTTGATCTCTAGTTCCTCTACCTCTTCGA
>NW_015160848.1:5708-18136 GCF_001447785.1 Gekko japonicus | reverse complement strand
GGTGTTTGCTATGACCAGTGTGTTCTCTTGACAAAACTCTGTTAACCTTTGCCCTGCTTCATTTTCCTTTCCAAGACCAAACTTGTCTGTTGTCAAAGGCTTTCACAGCCGGAGTTCATAAGTTGCTGTAGATTTTCCGGGATGTGTGGCCATGGTCTTGGCATTGTAGAACCTAACGTTTTGCCAGTAACTGTGACTGGCATCCTCAGAGGTATAAACACAGAAAGGTGGAATAAGAACATAAGAACATAAGAGACACCAGTGTTGGATCAGACCAAAGGCCCATCCAGTCCAACACTCTGTCACACAGTGGCCAAAAATACCGGGTTCCATCAGGAGGTCCACCAGTGGGGCCAGGACTTTAGCAGCCCTAATGAAAGATGGAATACTCTCTGTGTCAAGGTGAGAAGAAAATGGTAGGCAGTAAATTTATATCTACTCCAAATATAAACATAATTTCAACAGGCAAGAAGAGAGTTTAAAAATAAATAGGACATGGCTTCCTGTCCTGAAACACACAAAAGGCACTATATCAGACAATAGCACTACAGATAAGATTAGAATTTCAACAACCTCCTAAGGAAGCAGGAAACCTCCTCAGGAAAGAAAAGAACCTCCTCAGGAAAGCTCCTCCATTAGCATGTCCATAGCCTGGGGAACTCCGACAAGACAATGACTCAGCCCTACCCACCTTCTGGAGTAGATATAAATTTACTGCCTACCATTTTCTTCTCACCTTGACACAGAGAGTATTCCATCTTTCTGTGTTTATACCTCGGAGGATGCCAGTCACAGTTACTGGCAAAACATCAGGTTCTACAATGCCAAGACCACGGCCACACATCCCGCGCCAAGCTCCACGCCACCTCCGCGACACACAGACCCCGAGACCCTGGGGTCGCCGGACGGAAGAGAAGAAAAGGAGGCGGGTCCTGGAAGCTTCCGCGAACACAAACCTCTCCCTCAGTGTCAGTCGCGCTGCAAGGAGAGCCCAATGCACCCAGAAAGAGCGAGAGAAAAGCGGTCCAGATCGGACCGCTCTACGCAGCTGTTAGAGGGGGAGGAAGTCGGTGGAGCTCCTAGTAGGACAGAGAGAGAAGGAGATCGAAAAAGAGATCTATCCGACGAAGCCACTGGGTGTGATACAACCCCAGTGATTCCCATTCCGAGGCACCTGCTTCCTCCTGCCAAACTTCACCATGGCTACTGGTTACTCAGGGTCAGGGGCAGACCTGCAGCGTGACACAACTAATCTACTCACTTCCCATGGATGAGATCAGGATGGGGGGGGGGGGAGGATCTTCATCAGATCACACCCATTTTGGTATCCGTAGATCTCCTTGGATTACAACTGATCTCCAAGTGTGAGAGATCAGTTCCTCTGGAGGGAAAAAGGCTGCTTTGGGAAAATGGACTCCACGGCATTATACTCCGCCGAAGTCCCTCCCCTCCCCAAAGCTCAGCCTCCTCAGACTCCACCCTCAAAATCTCTAGGGATTTCCCAATCCACAGCTCTCAACCCCAGCCACTGGGAGGGGGTGAGCACAATCGCCAGAACTTTCCTTTAAAACTTTCTCTTCGGGGGAGGGGGCATTCCACAGAGTGGGTGCCACCACTGAGAAGGCTGTAGATTTCATAGAACCTGAAGACAAATGTACCTCCCCAGCAGAAGGCAGCTTTTTATTTTAACAAAAAACTTCACTAGGCTGATTTAGTTTGGTGTACAAGTCCATGCGCCCGGGAGGCGGTCTTTTAAGTATGAGAATGAAAGGGGGTGTTGGTCATAAGCAGCGCCTTGCGTTCTGTCTGAAAACAGAGGACACTAGTGTAACAGACATAGAACTGGCATTATATGCAAACACAGGCCAATGAATTCGGAAGAAACAAAAGCTTCCTGGTTACCTACCAGGATATGTACAGTGCATCACAGTAGTCCTGACCTTGACTGTCTTAAGCTCTGCCTAAATATATACTGTTTTGGGCATTGTATGTCTCTGTCTCTATATCACCCCTTACAATTTATTTGCAAATGCACATTGCTTTCCTTTAAAAAAAATAAAGCTTTACTGCAGCCTAGCACTTGGATTTTTTTTGGGGGGGGGGAGTTGGTTTTTTTCAGACTTTCAATGCTTAGGTTGGTAAGGAGCCTTTTTGCACTGAGTAACCCATAAGAGAGACCTCAAGCTCTGACTGGGTGACAAGGTCACTCAGGTTAAAACCGATAGAAATGATTTTCTTTTCAATAGCCATAAGCCACTCAGAGGATTGAGAATCTTCCAACACATATGTGATAAGGCTATTGTGGTTACATCTAAAATGCAGACATAGCCAAAATCGGAAAGTAATAATCCAGGCCTCAGTCTCTAACCATCTCAAATTAAGCTCCAAACAAATGGCAGCATAAGATACGCACGAAGGCAACTCCAGAATCTTCCTCAGGAATTTGGATTGAAGTTGTTCAACTGCTTTATTAAAAGCAGTAATCCATACAGGAATACCATATAGTAGCTTCGCGCTAATTTGGTGTGCAAACACTTTGATAGCTTCTGGCACGTACTGATTCCATAAGAGAGACAACATGGTAGTCATAGAATCATAGAATGTTAGAGTCGGAAGGGACCTTGCAGGTCATCTAGTCCAACCCCCTGCACTCTGCAGGAGCATAGCTGAAAGAGAGCCCTACATACCTACAACATACCTGAAAGAGGGTCATCCAGCCTCCGCTTGAAAACGTCCAGCGAAGGAGCATCCACCACCTCCCGAGGCAGACTGTTCCAGGGGAATGTGAGGGTGGGGTGGCTTCCAGGAAGATGGAAAGAGGAAGCAGTGTGGAGAAAGTTATACTAGGGGAAATGAGGTGCTTGCCCACAAGTCCTTGCAGCTGCCCCACCAACAAATTGAGCCTGGTCTGGCAGCCAGCATGGCACAACTGACAACTCGACTATAGTTTCCATAGGCAGAGGCTGCCAGGAGGGAAAGCTGAAGATGGGAGAGGGATGGTGGGTGGGTAGATAGATAGATTGGAAAGAGACTATGAGGGCTTTCAAGGATAGAAGAAGAGAAGAGATTGGATTTATACCCCACCCTTCACTATCCGAAGGAGTCTCAGAGTGGGTTAAAATCTCCTTTCCCTTCCCCTCCCCACAACAGACACCTTGTGAGGTAGGTAGGGCTGAGAGAGCTCTTTCAAGGGCTGCTCCTGAGAGAACAGCTCTGAGAGAACTTGTGACCAGGGGTCATTTCTTGCAGGAGCGCACAGGAGCAGAGCTCCGGCAGTTAAGAGCCCAGGGGGCAGGCACATGCAACAAGCCCCACCCCCTGCTCCCAGCAGCCCTCAGTCAGAGCAAGAAGCAGACAGGTAAGTTGCAGAGCCCCACTGCCCCCCCCCCATCCAAAACAGTCAAGTGGTACCTTTAAGACCGTTTTATTCAGGTACAAGCTCTCCCTCCTCTGCGAGGACAGACCTGCACGTCCCCCCCCAATAGCTAGCAATCCAAACCACCAGTGGTGGGTGTTGCCCTCTGATACACTTCTGGTGATGTCAGGGTGTGTGGCATATGCAAATAAGTTATGCTAATGAGTTATGCTAATGTGCTTCTGCACCTCTTTTTCCACGAAATGACCCCTGCTTGTGACTGACCCAAGGAAAGGATAGGAACAGATAGGAAAGAGGAAATAGTTAACACATGAACACATTAAGCTCAGATAATTGGTCCATCAAAGGCAGTATTGTCTACTCAGACCATCAACGGCTCTCCAGGGTCTCAGGCTGAGGTCTTTCATATCACCTCCCACTTGGTCTTTTTTAAATGGAGATGTTAGGGACTGAACCTGGGGCCTTCTGCATGCCAAGTAGATGCTCTGCCGGTGAGGCACAGCCCCTCCCCAAGACAGATTGAGGAGAAGAAAGATTGAGATGTCCTCCCCAAGTCCCTGTGGCTCCCCTACTTGTAGCAACCTAGATTGCTCTTGAAGGGGAAATTTTCACTGGTCCAAGATGAGGGGTCCAAATGGAGACAGTGGAGTTCAGCAGAAGACAATTTTTAAGTAGTTTAAACTACAGAGGGATCCTCAGAGGGACCCAGACACTGAAAATAAGTCCCAAAAGGACCAAGAAGTAAGAATGTATTAGCCCTTTCCAGCTCTCCCATTGGCTGTGTGCTCCACCAGCCATTGGCCCATTAACTGCAAATCAAGAGTACTTGCGTGCTATTGGCTGGGTGCTGGTACCAGTATTCGTGAGGAGGTTATCCTTCTTTCTGATTTTATTTTCAAGCTCAGGCCATGAGGTCCTGGCTGGTTCTGTTACATTTAGAGTTAGTTGGGTCTGGCCATTGACGCCTTCCACAAGAGCTTCCTTAAACTGGGCTATATCATGCTCAGGTCTTTGGTTAGCACTGAGCCCAACTTGATATGCTAGTACTGCAAGTAATTGCTTCCTAGCCATGTAGGTATTCTGGGTCTTCCTCAGGTCCCCGACGTTCCAGAATGCCTGCCTGGGAGATGCTTGTTAAGTGGTATGAAAGCTATCATTAGCCAGCCATGCTCCAGAAATGGAACTTCCACATACAAAGGCACTTGACCTGGCCACATGTATTTTAGGACTTCTCTCATCCAGTCGTATTTCTGGAGAGCATTGAGGTTTTCGGCTGGCAGTGGCTGAATTGATGACAGACAGATCTGTGCCAGAGGTATTTGAAGATGGTTATCACATCCCATCCCATTAGCCTCCTCTCTAGGCTTAACATACTCAGTTTATTCAACCGTTCCTCACAGGACTTGGTCTTCAGACTCCTCACTATCTTCATTGCCCTCCTATGGACACATTCCAGCTTGTCTATATCCTTCTTAAATTGTGGTGCCCAAAGCAGAACACAAGGTGAGGTGTAACCAGAGCAGAGTAAAGCAAAACTGTCACTTTGCAGTCCAGCAGAGGTCCATCAGTGGCTATTAGCCACAAGGTATAGATAGGGGCTCTGGGGCAAGTGAGTCTCTGTGTGGTTGGGGGGGGGGGGTTTCAACAGTGGGAGGGCTTCTAATGTCCTGGCCCCACTGATGGACCTCCTGATGGCATTGGTATTTCTGGTCACTGTGTGATAGAGTGTTGGACTGGATGGGCCTTTGGCCTGATCCAACATTGGCATCTCTTATGTTCTTATGCGTGGTATGGACACTATACTTCTGTGATCTGGACACTACTTCTGTTGATATAGCCCAAAATCACATTTGCTGTGATTTTACTGATCAGAACCAATCCTGCTTCACTTCATCCCTGATCTGGATAGTCCAATCTCAATCTGATGAGATCGGGCTAGCCATGGCTACCCAGGTCAGGCCTGAACCATCTACATTAGCATTTTAAAAAACCTGACAAGCTGAAGAGAAAACAGAACGATTGGGGAGAGGAGGAGGAGGCACGGAGATGTCCTTCAGCTCCTCAGTTCTACCATGAGGACCAGAACCTTATTTTAAATAAAATTATTTATTCATTTATTATTTCTTTAGATTTATATCCCGCCCTCCCCGAAGGAGGGAAGCCCCTGTGTATACACCCCCCCCATAGATGCCTCACACTGTCTGTATTTCTAGTAAATGAATTGTTCCCCCCCCCCTCTGTCTCCGAATATGGAGAATTAAGCCCTTCAAAAATGAAAAGGAAGTATAGGCAGATATGCAGGGTGCTAAAGTTTATGCAAAATTCTGCCGTCGCATGGCAAACACGTGCCTGGACCAAACACGTTTGTCTCATTGGGCTATTTTAAAGGTGTTTTTAAAAGGACGGAAACCAGTGTGACCACATTCGTTCCTAATGGGAGTCCCATGGTGGATTATAGGGGAAGGAATGTGACCCATAAAGTTCCGAAGTGACCAGAAACAGTGGGACTGAGTGGGGATGTCCTACATTTGAGAGCTGTTGTTCCTAAACAAGAGAGGTGTACCATGCAGCAAACTGACTTGTGATGCATACAACAAGTATCAATTAGTTACTAACAACCACAATGTCACACACGCTCATACTTACGGGGCAGCCCAAGAAGCTGTATAAAAAGGACTCAGCTCTTGGGAGCTCTCCATCCACTGCTTTGGACCTTCTGCTTCTCAGAGTTAAAGGTAAGCTCGTCTCATTTGGAGGTATTCATTTTAAATCTTTGTATATCTGCTGTTAGAGCTATTGCTGAAAATATGTGTATATGTTGTTTTTTTTTTTAATTTGTTGGTTAATATTCTCCATGGAAAGGTGGGGAATAGTATTGAAGGATAATGTGAAGAACACCTAAACTGTCCTGATGAAGGGTCCATCTCATCATGCTGTTTAATGGGTCTCTGACCGTAATAAAAATGAATGCATGAATAGGTCCATCTCATCTACCATCCTGTTTCCAGTAAGGTCCAACCAGATTTTGCTAGGAAGACCACAAGCAGTGCATGAAGACCACATCCCTTTCCTTTTATTTTAGCAGGGCTTCCAGAAGACTGATCCATGAATATGCCAGTGGACATTGTGAGGCCCACAGAAACAGACAGCTTTTAATGGGGGACTGGATAGATTCATGGAGGACAAGTCTATCAATGGCTATGAGCTATGATGACTGAGGGGAACCTCCGTATTCAGAGGCACTAATCGTCTGAATCCAAGAGCCAAGGGGCAACATCAGGGGAAGGTCTCGGCCTCTATGTCTGTTGTTGGCCTTCCAGAGGAACTGGTTGTCACTGTGTGAGACAAGATTCTGGACTAGATGGATCACTGGTCTGATCCAGCAGGGCTCCACTTCTGATGTTCTTCTCAAAGGAAGGCCTTGGCCTCTCTGCCCTGTTGTTGGCCTTTCAGAGGAACTGGTTGGCCACTGTATGAGACAAGATTCTGGACTAAATGGACTATTGCTCTGATCCAGCAAGGCTCTCCTTATGTTCTTATAGGTTACCTCCACATTCAGAGGCACTAATCCTCTGAATTCCAGCGCCAAGGGGCAACATCAGGGGAAGGTCTCGGCCTCTGTGTCTGTTGTTGGCCTTCCAGAAGAACTGGTTGTCCCTGTGTGAGACAAGATGCTGGACTAGATGGATCACTGGTCTGATCCAGCAGGGCTCTTCTGATGTTCTTAGGCACCCTGGATCAGATCAAAAATCCAGGAGGCCCAGCAATCTGTTTCCAGGCAGCTCAAAACCAGGCTTGAAGGTTACCCTCATTCTTGGCTGGTTTGCCCCCTTTCAGCTGGAAGGGTCAATTGTTAGTCAATATGGGGGTAATCAGTGATAGGCAGATGTGACCTGGATGGCCCAGGCTAGCATACTCTTGTCAGATCTCAGAAGCTAAGCACGGCTGGCCACCAGTGGTTGACTGCCTAGTCTTGTATCCTCTTTCCAGCAGCATGGTTCTGGGAACCACCCTAGTCAGGCATGATGTAACAACCATCCACTATGGTTTGTTCCAGCCAAGTGTTCCATTTTGCAACCTTCTTTAAGTCCAGAGATCTTCAACTGGAGATTAATAAGCAATGCTCTCTCTAAGCTGCGGAGTCTTGTGAGCAAAAAAATATACTTTGTGAGCTACTGGCATTAAAGTTGTGAGCAAGTGATGAGGCTGCTGCATAAATTCATCTGCTCTGGAGCCCTCCATCCTGAGCGAAGACAAAAATGTGTGAGCTGGAGGCTAAAAAACTGTGAGCTAGCTCACACTCACTCAGCTTAGAGGGAACAATGTTAATAAGGTACGAGTTGGAACTAAGACCTGCAGATCCATTGATGACAAGTATAAGAACATAAGGTCGGCCATGTTGGATCAGGCCAAAGGCCCATCCAGCCCAACACTCTGTATCCCACAGTGGCCAGAAATACCAGTGCCATCAGGAGGTCCATCAGTGGGGCCAGGACATTAGAAGCCCTCCCACTGTTGACCCCCCCCCCCAAGCACCAAGATGACAGAGCATCACTTGCCCCAGAGTCCCTATCTATACCTTGTGGCTAATAGCCACTGATGGACCTCTGCTCCATATGCTTATCTAATTCCCTTTTGAAGCCGTCCATGCTTGTAGCCGCCACCACCTCCTGTGGCAGTGAATTCCATGTGTTAATCACTCTTTGGGTGAAGAAGTACTTCTTTTTATCCGTTCTAACCCGACCACTCAGCAATTTCATGGAGTGCCCACGAGTTCTTGTATTGTGAGAAAGGGAGAAAAGGACCTCTTTCTCTACCTGCTCTATCCCATGCATAATCTTATAAACCTCAATCATGTCTCCCCTGAGTCGTCGTTTCTCCAAGCTAAAGAGCCCTAAGCGCCTTAACCTTTCCTCATAGGGAAAGTGTTCCAACCCTTTTATCATTCGAGTTGCTCTTTTCTGCACTTTTTCCAAAGCTATAATATCTTTTTTAAGGTGTGGTGACCAGAATTGCACACAGCATTCCAAATGAGGTTGCACCATTGATTTATATAGGGGCATTACGATATTGGCTGATCTGTTTTCAATCCCCTTCCTAATAATCCCCAGCATAGCATTGGCCTTTCTTATTGCAGTCACACACTGACTCAACATTTTTACATTCGTAAAAGTGAGCTTCCGCAAAGCAACAGTGAAGGCTAAAGATATGATCTGGGGAAATCCTGGTTCAAATTTAGCATTAGCCACAGATTCGGTCATTTCAGAGGGCAACCTTACTGGTGTGAAGCAGAAGACCTAGATTTTGTGTCCTGTACTAACTTAGACACCGACAAAATGTGCAGGGTATGAGGTTTCAAGAGTGAACATTCTCTTGCCGTGACCTGGATAGCCCAGGCAAGCCTTATCTCGGAAGCTAAGCAGGGCTGACCCCCGGCAGTATTTGGATGGGAGACCTCCAGAAAATACCAGGGCTGGGAGGCTATCAAGCCACTTGTCTGAAGATCCTCCATGCCCCAGTAGGAGTTGTCAGGGTTCACCATGACTTCCAGGCATGGGCACACACGCACACACAAAAAAGTGCAAAATAATTTATCCCACAAAAGAGTGCAAGTTCCCTTCATCAGATAAGATGATTTTGCTGTTTGCTGTTTCCGGGCCAGGGAATTGTCAGAGGCGGCTCCTACCTGCTGGAACGAGCTCCCGGAGGAGATCCGGGCCCTGCAGGACCTTGCGCAGTTCCGCAGGGCCTGTAAGACGGAGCTCTTCCGCCCGGCTTTCGAGTAGGAGCCGCTGCCACCACGATTCCATCATCATTAACCTCCATCGTCGCACCTCGACCACCAATTGTGTGGGTACTAAATGGGGTGCGAGATGTCCCTGGATGAAGATGGGACAGCTGTGCTGCTAGGAGGTATGCTGTTGGCCTGGAATTAATAACTTTCTCCAGCACCCCATCTTGCAATTAATGATGATGTGACATCTAGAGCACCGACACTTTAGTGTATTATTGTACTGTTTTATTCTGCTTTTACTTATTTTAACTTTGGCACTTATGCCTCTTTGTTAGCCGCCCTGAGCCTTTGGGGAGGGCGGGATATAAATCCAAAAATAAATAAAAATAAATACATTATAAAAAAGAACACAAGAAAAGCCCTGATGGATCAGACCCGTGGTCAATGTTCCCTCTAAGCTGTGGAGTCTTATGAGCAAAGATTCTACTTTGTGAGCATTAAAGTTTTGAGTGAGCGATTTAGCTACTACATACGTTAGTTTGCTCTGGAGCCCTCCGTCCTCAGCTAAGACAAAAATGCATGAGCAGGAGGCTAAAAAACTGTGAGCTAGCTCACACTAACTCAGCTTAGAGGGAACACTGCCTGTGGTCTATAATTCTGTCTCACACAGTGGCCGGCCAGTTCCACTGGTGGTTCAACTCACCATCTCCCGAGGCAGCTGATTCCACTGCTGAACTACTCTTAGGCTGATTTTGCACTAGAGCTGCCTCGATGTTGCGCCGCCGTTTGCCCCGATACTATTGGTCAATCTCACACCCGAAGCTGCGGGGCTGCATTTTGACTCACAGCTTCACCCAATTTCCCCCGCAGTTTCGTGATCCTGTTTTTTGAGAAATTGCAAGTAGATAAATAGGTACCACTTCGGTGGGAAAGTAATAGCGTTCTGTGCGCCTTGGTGTTTAGTCATGCCGGCCACATGACCACGGAAATGTCTTCGGACAGTGCTGGCTCTTCGGCTTTGAAATGGAGATGAACACCGCAACCCTAGAGTTGGATTTGACTGGCTTTCGAGCAAGGGAACCTTTACCTTTACCTTTTTATCGGGACAATGGCGGCGCAACATCGAGGCAGCTCTAGTGCGAAATCAGCCTTACTTTCCACCCGTAATTTAAACCCTATTGTGAGTCCTCTCCTCTGCTGCCAACAGATGGCCCCTGTCCTCCTCTAAATGACAGCCCTTCAAACACTTCAAGACAGCAATCATGTCCCCCCCCTCCCCTAGCTTCCGCTTCTCCAGACTGAACATTCCCAAATTTGAGCCTTTCCTCGATGGAGGCTGATTCTGCACCCATATTTTCCCTCACAGTTTTTGCACAGTCACATTGGGAGGTTAATCTCCCTCTACACTGTGTGCCACTTCCACTTTCTTTGTTCATTGGGTTTTATGGTACCTTCTGCATAGATTTATGACCGTTTAGGCCATTCGCACTCAGTACGGCATTGCCCAGGAGTATCTGAATGTGGATTTGAGTGGCACCTTCTCCTTCCTCCGCTTCTAATTCGAAGGGAAAAATAAGCAGACAAATCGACACGTCTTCATTGATCTCCATCGGTTCCCCCACCCCTATTCCCCCCTCTGTATTTATCACCTCACCATGAATGACTTGGCTCAGGCAGCTAATGACTGCTGAGGCAAGTACTGACACAGGGAAATCTGCATACCAATGCAGGATCAAGTGTTGAAAACAAAATATATGGCAAGCTGACACTAGCCAATGCAGAAATCAGATCCAAGGCAATGCAATGAAAACAGATATTCCAAGGCAAGGGGGAACCAGGTTGAGTGCTGGTAAAATGCGGTGTGAATAGGTTGAGTGCTGGTAAAATGCGGAGTGAATGTCAGATGCAGAACAGACTGGAATTGATCTCTAGGCCCATGATCATCTTCGTCCCTCTTTCCACACCTGCTTCATTCTGTCCACATCCTTTTTGAAATGAGACCTTTTTATGAGGGTTTTTTTAAAAGTGTACATCTCTGTAATGCCTGCTAAATCATATCCCTCATAAACAGGAGAATCACTCCAGTTTATGGAAGTGTAAGAATGTAGGCGTTTGTTTATGATTGTCTTATTTCGTTCACGCTGAGCTTGCCCTGTCCATAAAACAGAATTAATAACAAGGTAGCCCTGATCATCTATGGTTATGTACATAAGGATGAAAAGCTAAACTGGTCCATAAAGACCTGCTGAGAGTTTCATTAGATGGTGGTGAGAAGATCACTCAAGGTAGGGATGACACGGAGGTCTTCCAACAACGTCTTGTGGAAAAGGTCACCTTAGCTAGACAGACATGTTGCATTCTGGTGCTGACCTGGCTGGGAGATGCTTGTTAAGTGGTATGAAAGCTATCATTAGCCAGCCATGCTCCAGAAATGGAACTTCCACATACAAAGGCAGTTGAGCTGTGTATACCAGATGCTGGATAGAAACAGTAGGGTGAGACTGTCACCCATTTAGGTTGCTCGTGGGCTTCCAGAGACAAACTAGATAGGATGTTAGTCTGATCCAGCAGGGTTCTCCCTCCATGGAGATGTTTAATGCTTTAGGTCATCCTGCGTGATACATGGGATTGGACGGGATGGGCTTTAGGCCCCTTCCAAGTTTTATTCTATGAAAGGCCTTGGGGGGGGGAAGTGGCATGGTATAGCCCAGTCTATCAGATCTTGGAAGCTAAGCAGGGTCGGTACTTGGGAGACCACCAAGGAAAACCCTGTAGAGGAAGACACTGGCCAATCGCCTCTGCTTCTCACTTGCCCTGAAAGCCCCTTGCTGGGGTCACCTTAAGCCAGTTGTGACTCAACAGCACTTTACACAGAAAGGCCACAGGTTTTTAAGATCAAGAAATTAGATGAGCTGCCCGGACCTGGATAGTCCAGTCAAGCCCGATCTCATCAGACCTTGGAAGCTAAGCAGGGTCAACTCTGGCAAGTCCTTGGACAGGAGACCTCCTTGGAACATGAGCAGTCAGGAGGAAGGGGAAGGCTTTATTTAGACCTCTCTGAATATCAGGGATCATTTAGTAGAAAAAGAGGTGCAGGAGCTCATTAGCATGACTCAGCATAACTTATTTGCATATGTCACACCCCCTGACATCACCAGAAGTGTGTCAGAAGGCAACACCCACCGCTCAGGCTACACTGGACTGTTTTGGATTGCTAGCTATTGGGGGGGGGGGAGGACAATGCAGTTTTGGCCGCGCGGAGGAGGGAGAGCTTGTACCTGAATAAAACTTGGTCTTAAAGGTGCCACTGGACTGTTT
>NW_015160848.1:0-5679 GCF_001447785.1 Gekko japonicus | reverse complement strand
GGGGCGGGGGGGGGGGGGTGGGGGGAGCTCTGCAACTTACCTGGCTGCTTCTTGCTCTGACTGTGGGCTGCTGGGAGCAGGGGTTGGGGCTTGTTGCATGTGCCCGCCCCCTGGGCTTTTTACTGCCAGAGCTCTACTCCTGTGCACTCCTGCAAGAAATGACGCCTGCTGAATATCCTCTAGACCCCCAGTAGGGGTCAGTCACCAGAGGTAGCAGTTGACAGGGCTGGTCTAGTTCCCTTTTAATATCTACTAAGTTAGGGGCCATCCTAGTGAATTTCATAAGTTGCCTATACATTGCAGCAAGAAGTACTTCATTTTATTTTCCTGAATCTGCTACCTATCAACTTTTTTGTGTGTGTGCGTGAGCCCAAGTTCTAATACTATGGAAGATTTGGGGGGGGGGGCTTTCTCTTTGTCTTTTCCTTTCACAATGATTTTTTTCCCCTAGGCTGTCCCCAAAGTCTTCAGCCATTCCTTACCAAATATGTGTTCTGTTTATTGTATTTACTTCAGTTGTACCCAATGCTCCCTCTGAGCTGTGGAGTCTTGTGAGCAAAAAATCCTACTTTGTGAGCCAGTTTGGTGTAGTGGTTAAGTGTGCGGACTCTAATCTGGGAGAACCGGGTTTGATCCCCCACTCCTCCACTTGCACGTGGCTGGATGACCTTGGCAAGCTGTAGTTCTGATAAGAGCTGTTCTTGAAAAAGAGCAGTTTCTGTCAGAGCTCTCTCAGCCCCACTGACCTCACAGGATGTCTGTTGTGGGGAGGGGAAGGTAAAAGAGATTGGAAGAAGAAGAAGAGGAGGAGGAGGAGGAGGAGGAAATTGGATTTATACCCCACCCTTCACTACCCAAAAGGTGTCTGAGCGGCTTACAAACTCCTTTCCCCCTCCCCACAATAGACACCCTGTGAAGTAGGTGGGACTGAGAGAACTCTGACAGAAACTGCTCTTTGTCAAGAACAGCCCTTATCAAAACTATGACTTGCCCAAGGTCATCCAGCCAGGTGCAAGTGGAGGACCCAGTTCTCCCAGATTAGAGTCCGCACACTTAACCACTATACCAAACTGGTATAAGCCACCCTGGGATCCCTTTGGGTAGTGAAGGACGGGGTATAAATCTAATCTCTTCTCTTCTACTGGCATTAAAGTTGTGAGCCAGTGATTTGGCTCCTGCATAAGTCAGTTTGCTCTGGAGCCATCCTTCCTGAGCAAAGACAAAAATGGGTGAGCTGGAGGCTGAAAAACTGTGAGCTAGCTCACACTCACTCAGCTCAGAGGGAACACTGGTCGTACCCCACTTTTCCTCACCACCGGGGACCTAAAACAGCTTATATTGTTTTCCTTCCTTCCACTTTACCCTCACAGCAACCCTGTGAGTAGATGAGGCTGAGAAAGAATGACTGCCCCAAGGTTGCACAACAAGCTTCCATAGCAGAGTGAGGATTCGAACCTGGGTCTCCCAAACCCTAGTCCGACACTCTGATCTTGATCACGTCTTCCCCATGTCCACCTCTGTGACATCTTTTTTTGAGGCAGGGTAATGAGAGCTGAGTTTGAGTCCAGTGGCACCTTTAAGACCAACACAATTTTATTTGAGGTATAAGTTTTCATGTGCAAGAACACTTCTTCGGAATACTCAAGATACAGCCAGCCCATAGATTTAAGGTGCTGCATTCTGAATGCTCGGAAGCCTGTACTGGCAATAAATACTGGTTACCCTGTGCTGTGGTGGTTATCTTTCACTGGGGATGGGATGTGGCTTAGTGGAAGAGGCTCCGCTTTGCATTCAGAAAGTCCCAGGTTCAACCCCCAGCGTCTCCAGGTAAAAGGACTAGGCAGTAGCTGATATGAAAAACCCTGTAGAGCCACCACCAGTCCGAAAAGACAACGCTGACCTTGATGAACTGATGGTTCAATACAAGGCCACTTCTTGTGTGTGCATTAATCTTTTTTCTGTTATGTGTCACGCAATCTGTTTTCCTTTGTTTCCTAGCGCATCGTCGAAGATCCACAACCAACACCTAACAATGTCGTACGGAAACTGTTGCGGTTACTCCTGCTGTAGCCCCTGTGGCTATGGCGGCTGGGGCTATGGCGGCTGGGGTGGATACGGCGGCTGCGGAGGCTGCTGTGGAGGTTACGGCGGTTACGGCGGTCACGGCTGCTGTGGCAACCGCTGCAGCTACTCGTCGTGTTGTAGCCCTTGCTGTGGGGGCTGGGGCTGGGGCTGGTGATTCGGTTACCAATGCCTTGCTCAGCTGAATAGCTGCAAGCATGGAAAGGCCCGGATGTCCAAGATGAATGTTTGAGAAAGGAATCTCTGTGTGTTCCCCCCGCTATTCCATTTTCTGATTTCCTCATCTCTTCCCTGCTGTTGTGTTTTCACCTTCCCTATGTATGTATTTGGTTTCCATGGTATCCAATATTGTCCTCTCACACACCCTGTTACCTCTTCCCCTTCTTGATATCCAATAAAGAGCGTACTGCACAAGAAGAAATGCCTGCTGATGTTTTTCCCCTCATTTAATCTGCTATATATTAGAGCTACTCACAGACTGTGGGGGGGAGGGGCGTCTGCCAATATTAGAATCATAGGGTTGGAAGGGACCTCCAGGGTCATCTAGAGAAGCGATTGGATTTATACCCTGCCCTTCACTACCCAAAGGTGTCTCAGAGTGGCTTACAAACTCCTCTCCCTTCCCCTCCCCACAGCAGACACCCTGTGAGGGCGGTGGGGCTGAGAGAGCTCTGCCCAAGGTCATCCAGCAGCTGCATGTGGAGGAGTGGGGAATCAAACCCGGTTCTCCCAGATTACAGCCTGCGCACTACAGTAAACTAGTCCAACCCCCTGCACAATGCAGGGCGTTCGCAAATACCTCCCCCTCCATACCCCCAGTGACTGCTGTTCCAGGCTGAGCCAGGATGTTCTAATTCCCATTGTGTTTGGCACTGCAGCTTAGAATCACAGAAGGGGCCTTAGAGGCCATCTAGTCCAACCCATGTGCAATGCAGGATCACCCTAGAGCAGCCCTGACAAGGGTTTGCCCAGCTGCTGCTTGAAGATTGACAGAGAGGGGGAGCTCACCATTCGCACAACTCTTACTGTAAAAAGGTTTTTCCTAAGGTTTAACCTTCCCGCCCTTAATTTAAACCCATGATTGTGAGTCCTCTCCTCTGCTGCCAACAGGCACAGTTTCCTGCCCTCCTCTAAGGGACAGCCCTTCAAATACTACAAGAGAGCCATCATGTCCCCCCTCAGCCTCCTGTTCTCCAGACTAAACATTCCAAAGCCCCTCAGCCTTTTCTCAAAGGGCTTGGTCTCCAGGCCCCCGATCATCCTCATCACTCTCCTCTGCACGCACTCCATTCTGCCCACATCCTTTTTGAAGTGAGGCCTCCAGAACTGCACACAAGACTCCAGGTGTGGCCTGACCAATGCTGGTATGTGTCACAATCAGTTTCTTCATTGTGCTTTTGTAACGGTCATACATAGCCAAATACCCACAGTCGGGGGTCATTTCTTGCAGGAGCGCACAGGAGCGGCACTCCGGCAGTAAGGAGCCTAGGGGGCGGGCTCATGCAACATCTGACATCTTGTGATTTGGATGTTCTGCCTCTGTT
The DNA here is from genome assembly GCF_001447785.1 of Gekko japonicus. Taxonomy (NCBI): domain Eukaryota; kingdom Metazoa; phylum Chordata; class Lepidosauria; order Squamata; family Gekkonidae; genus Gekko; species Gekko japonicus. Next base: position 2,053 of record NW_015160848.1, on the reverse strand, counting down.
GATACATGCCAAGTTTGCATCAGCTTTTTTTTGTTGTTGCCGCAATCATCTTGAAGTTGATAGCCAATTTAGAGGGCCCTACCTTTAAGTCTGGATGAATTATGCCTGCCACAAACACTCTTCAATTCTGTTGAAAATAGCATATGGGAACTGCTGTGAATAACCCATGCCGTGATCTCCCAATTCCCTTCATTATTATTTTTTTTGAACAGCACATTTCATCATCATCCTGAACTGGGTTACCAGAGTTCAGATCTCAGGAGGTCCCTGATGGTGGACCTCCTGCTGGTATCTGGGATTTGGCCACTGTGTGGTGCAAAGTGTTAAATTGAATGGGCCATTGGCCTGATCTGACATGGCTTCTCTTATATTCTCATGAGTTGGGCCTTCCACAGACAACAATGGCTTCTCAAGTGAAAAAGCAGTGGGGTGGGGGCTTCTCCCAATAACCCATGCCAGGCTGCAATTGCTTTCATTTTTAGCATTGGAACTCCCATGATCATCCTGAAGCCGGTGGCCAGTTTTTGGGCTTAACATAAGAACATAAGAGATGGCCAATGTTGGATCAGGCCAAAGGCCCATCCAGTCCAACACTCTGTATCACACAGTGGCCAGAAATACCAGGTGCCATCAGGAGGTCCACCAGTGGGGCCAGGACATTAGAAGCCCTCCCACTGTTGCCCCACCCCAAGCACCAAGAAGACAGACCATCACTTGCCCCAGAGTCCCTATCTATAGGTAAAGGTTCCCTTGCTCGAAAGCCAGTCGAATCCGACTCTAAGGTTGCGGTGCTCATCTCCGTTTCAAAGCCGAAGAGCCAGCGCTGTCCGAAGACGTTTCCGTGGTCATGTGGCCGGCATGACTAAACACCAAGGCGCACGGAACGCTGTTACCTTCCCACCGAAGTGGTACCTGTTTATCTACTTGCAATTTCTTGCTTTCGAACTGCTAGGTTGGCAGGAGCTGGAACTAGAGATGTGAGCTCACTCCATCATGCGGCACCCGGGTCTCGAACTGCTGAACTACTGACCTTCCACAGCCCGCAGCTCCATTCCCTATCTATACCTTGTGGCTAATAGCCTCTGTGGCCTCTGCTCCATGTGGCTATACCTTGTGGCCTCTGCTCCATATGCCCATCTAATTCCCTTTTGAAGCCGTCCATGCTTGTAGCCGCCACCCCCAGGTCAGGGGTTCCAGAGAGCAAATTTACCAAAGTCCAGTCTAGGGTCAAGGAGTTCCAGGCAGCAAGACCTGTCCAAGGTCAGAGGTTCCAGAAAAGCCAGTTGTCAGATCCAGTCCAAGTTTTCAGAGGTCCAGTAGCAGCGAGGTTGGTGGCTCAGTAGCAAAGTGTACTTGTGTCCACAAACTGCTGCTTCTCTCAGCTGAATTTATAGCCAAGTCTTAACGAGCTAAACTCCCAGCCAATTCCTTGGCAGTCATGCTGAAACTACTCATTTGTCTCTTCAACTGACAGCTGACAACAGGCCAGGAGTCTCACACTACTACTCATTTCCTCCAACTCTAAGCTTCTCTGATAGCATCAGCACTGCAAGAGTGTGGGTGAGCTAGGTGGACTGGGAGTAGCTTCTGAAGACTTGTTTATGGCTTCAGAGCGACAAGGTGTTGGCCTGGTTTCAGCTGGAGGCTGTGACTCCTGATCAGCCTGTAACCTGATCTCTTGTTGCTCTCCTTCTGGCTCAGAGCCAGCTGATCTCTTGTTGTTCTCTTTCTGGCTCAGATTGCCGGCTCAGGTCTAGCAGGTAGCTCTTCCTCTGAAAAACCTGAGCCATCACTCAGCACAGACTGTCTTATGACAGTGCCTTGCAATAACCTGGACCAGGTGTATGTGGTCGCTAAAGAAATCAATTAACTGTGACACTACTATCAATTTGGACAGGGGGTAGGTCAGGGGTCCCCAACTTTTTTTGAGCCCATGGACACATTTAGAATTCTGACATGGCATGGTGGGTGCAGCAACAAAGTGAGTGTCACAAAATGGCTGCCACAGCAGGGGAGGCCACCCGCAAAATGGCTACCACAACTTAACTTCAGT